>NW_027315812.1:9758285-9868887 GCF_026437365.1 Eucyclogobius newberryi
TTTCACATAACACTGCCTCGCCGTCGTACACAAGTATTTCACATAACACTACCTCACCTTTGTACTCAAGTATTTCACATAACACTGCCTCGCCTTTGTACTCAAGTATTTCACATAACACTGCCTCGCCTTTGTACTCAAGTATTTCACATAACACTGCCTCGCCTTTGTACTCAAGTATTTCACATAACACTGCCTCGCCTTTGTACTCAAGTATTTCACATAACACTGCCTCGCCTTTGTACTCAAGTATTTCACATAACACTGCCTCGCCGTCGTACACAAGTATTTCACATAACACTGCCTCGCCGTCGTACACAAGTATTTCACATAATACTGCCTCGCCTTTGTACTCAAGTATTTCACATAATACTGCCTCGCCGTCGTACTCAAGTATTTCACATAACACTGCCTCGCCTTTGTACACAAGTATTTCACATAACACTGCCTCGCCTTTGTACTCAAGTATTTCACATAACACTGCCTCGACGTCGTACACAAGTATTTCACATAACACTGCCTCGACGTCGTACACAAGTATTTCACATAATACTGCCTCGCCTTTGTTCTCAAGTATTTCACATAACACTGCCTCGACGTCGTACACAAGTATTTCACATAATACTGCCTCGCCTTTGTTCTCAAGTATTTCACATAACACTGCCTCGACGTCGTACACAAGTATTTCACATAATACTGCCTCGCCTTTGTTCTCAAGTATTTCACATAACACTGCCTCGACGTCGTACACAAGTATTTCACTTAACACTACCTGGCCTTTGTACACAAGTATTTCACATAACACTGCCTCGCCTTTGTACTCAACTATTTCACATAATACTGCCTCGCCTTTGTACTCAAGTATTTCGCATAACACTGCCTCGCCGTCGTACTCAAGTATTTCACATAACACTACCTCGCCTTTGTACTCAAGTATTTCACATAATACTGCCTCGCCGTCGTACTCAAGTATTTCACATAACACTGCCTCGCCGTCGTACACAAGTATTTCACATAACACTGCCTCGCCGTCGTACTCAAGTATTTCACATAACACTGCCTCGCCGTCTTACTCAAGTATTTCACATAATACTGCCTCGCCGTCGTACTCAAGTATTTCACATAACACTGCCTCGCCTTTGTACACAAGTATTTCACATAACACTGCCTCGCCTTTGTACTCAAGTATTTCACATAACACTGCCTCGACGTCGTACACAAGTATTTCACATAACACTGCCTCGACGTCGTACACAAGTATTTCACATAATACTGCCTCGCCTTTGTTCTCAAGTATTTCACATAACACTGCCTCGACGTCGTACACAAGTATTTCACATAATACTGCCTCGCCTTTGTTCTCAAGTATTTCACATAACACTGCCTCGACGTCGTACACAAGTATTTCACATAATACTGCCTCGCCTTTGTTCTCAAGTATTTCACATAACACTGCCTCGACGTCGTACACAAGTATTTCACTTAACACTACCTGGCCTTTGTACACAAGTATTTCACATAACACTGCCTCGCCTTTGTACTCAACTATTTCACATAATACTGCCTCGCCTTTGTACTCAAGTATTTCGCATAACACTGCCTCGCCGTCGTACTCAAGTATTTCACATAACACTACCTCGCCTTTGTACTCAAGTATTTCACATAATACTGCCTCGCCGTCGTACTCAAGTATTTCACATAACACTGCCTCGCCGTCGTACACAAGTATTTCACATAACACTGCCTCGCCGTCGTACTCAAGTATTTCACATAACACTGCCTCGCCGTCTTACTCAAGTATTTCACATAACACTACCTCGCCTTTGTACTCAAGTATTTCACATAATACTGCCTCGCCGTCGTACTCAAGTATTTCACATAACACTGCCTCGCCGTCGTACACAAGTATTTCACATAACACTGCCTCGCCGTCGTACACAAGTATTTCACATAACACTGCCTCGCCTTTGTTCTCAAGTATTTCACATAACACTACCTCGCCTTTGTACTCAAGTATTTCACATAATACTGCCTCGCCGTCGTACTCAAGTATTTCACATAACACTGCCTCGCCTTTGTACTCAAGTATTTCACATAACACTGCCTCGCCGTCGTACACAAGTATTTCACATAACACTGCCTCGCCGTCGTACACAAGTATTTCGCATAACTCTGAAATACTCGCCGTCTCGCACACGTTCACCCTGAGCCTCGAGATCATTGTTTGGCGCTATCTCGACGGCTCCTCCTGCCGACAGGTGCGTCTCATCCGCCGACACAAGCACGACAATTTACCTGCCGCGCTTATCTGAGCGACGGCGAAGAAGGCGACGGCGAATCTGGGCCGCTAATAATGACGAGACGTTGACGCGGCGATGTGCTTTCCCGTGTGTAAAGCGCGTGGCGGCGACGCGCTGGAGTGGGACTGATCCGGGACGCCGTAGCAGCTGTCGCCCAGTAATTACCGCAGAGTCGTGAACGCACAAAATGAGGCACGCGCGCAGCCGCCGCGATTGCCTCGTAAAGAGAGGTCGGTCTGATTAGTTTCGTTTTTACGCCAAAGATGCGCGATTAGTGAATGTTCGCGGGCTCTAAACTCTGATTTTTGAGACGCAAAAAAACGATTTGATTGGGTAAAAAGCATCTGCATCATTCATAACGTGGTTGTTTATGGCGGAACGAAGATGGAACGGTAAAAATATACATTAAAATAAATATAGGGCAATATTGCAATGGACCTTTTAATCATCAGAAAGTTTGAAATTCCAAAATGGAGGCAAAAATGTAGCATATTTTCAAAAATTAACCGACATAAGATCGAAATGTAAACATTTTTTAAGTTTTATAACAGCTTTGGTAGACCCAGTTCCACACGGAATGGAAAACCAATGTATTTGAGTGTCACAAAAAGTATTATTTGCAATATTTCTATAGCTAAAATGAAAAATGTTTGTGAGGTTGACGTTTCTGTAAGTATTTGCCTTTGTTAGATAAACAAACAATGTCAAATACAGGTGTAAATGTGTTTAAACCAGGCTCGGATGTCACTCGCATGCGTCGGAGAGGTTTTCAGTTGCCAAAACCACCACGATTTTTCATATTTTGTGATATTCTGAGTTTAATCCATGTGTTTCTCCTTTGAAATCACAGTATGTTCCACTTCCCTTTTGCCTCAATTCTGCAATTTAGAAGAAATCATGTATACTACCAGTATTGCAACACTACAACACTGCAAATACAACTATTAAACATAATAATAAACTGCTATATATTCATTTATTATTACTTTTTTGAATTGATTGATGATTCGAGGGCCAGAATGGGACTCTTTCCATACTCATATTTGTGTCTGGTACTTACGCACTGATCGTGAAAATGCTGCAATACAACACACATAATACAGGTTTAATTTGTGTATTTTAGTGAGTCATACACTGTTAAAACATCTGAACCCGTATCGCCTCCCACACACTTCACCTGGATGAGTCTAAACGCTGGTAATTAGTGACGACGTCTCATTTAACCCCAGTAAGGTTTGTTTCCCGGAGCGATATGATAAATATGTAACGTTTCAGACTCGAGTCACTTTCAACCTCCACTGAAAACGAGCTCCTTGAACACAAACAAAAAAGCTAATGCTAAAACGTCTGAAAAATAAATGGTCAGAAATCAACAAATGCTCAATAATCTACAGCAGGACGTTTCAACATAAGGCCCTGGGGCCAAATCGGGCACGCAAAGCGATTTGATCCGGCCCGCGGCCCTTCCAAAAATCCTAATTCTTGGTTTGCACTAGACCTGGTTTGGTCTTGGGTTTAGTTCTGATTGATTCTGGGTTTAGTCCTGGTTCAGAACTGGTCCTAGTTTATTCCTGGTTGAGTTCTGGAAGGGCAATTTTGCGAAGAAATGTTAGTAAAGCATTTTGCATGTTCTTTCTCACAAAAATAAATATTCTCACAAGAATATGTGACTCGCCACGGCAATTGTCGGACCATGTCGGCCTTGGTGAAACTGAGAAAAACAGCATTTTACTTTTTTTCCCCCAAATTTGTGATTTTCGTTTTTTTGCAGAATGTGCTAGTTGAAGTTATGAATAAGCCCCTGTGTGCTTCAGATAACACTATTGGTTGTCTTAAACGTATACATTAAGCTGTTAAAAATGTGGAGTTTTCGGGTCTTTTTCCTGCTCTCCTGGGGGGCGTCACCTTTTTCTAGCCAACGTGTTGTTTACATTTTCCACCAATCAGCTGTGATCCGCATGGCTACAGCTGCGTGCTCTGCGTGCTCCGTGTTTTCCTCTCATTACTCCAGACCGTCTGCAGAGCACAGTCTTCAGAGCTTACATTTCCTGGACTACATTGCAACGGAACTGTTTACTCAGGTACACTTTTACTTTACTACTAAATGATTGCTTTAACGCTGTGTTTTAAGGCGGTCTCGTGATCACTTTAGAATCTTACTTGTCTGCTCCGGTGGAGCTAATGCTAAGCTAACATGTTGCTTCAGTGCACTCTGCAATACGGGCTTAATGTGACTACTTGCTGTTATCACCATGTTATTGGGTTATCAGTAGTTATTTCACTGTATCAACAAGATTAATCTGAAACAGTGGGGATATTTTGTGCGACCCAAAATATTATTACAGTGACGTGTTGTGCAACTCCGGCCCGGAATCCTTGGCCCTCCCAAAAAATCTGGCCCTCAGGAAAAATAAGCTGAATAGCCCTGATCTACAGTGTGTCGGCCCATACCTCCCAACAGCAGCTTCACATCACCTTTAACTACGAGTAAATCCCAACATAGAGGCCAAAACTGCAGCATCTCAGCTTCACAAAGAGTCCAGGCTTGTGCTCACACTCCAGAGGGTTCAGGAACAGCTTCGGGTTTTAATCGGCGATCACTTCAGCCAAGCTTTTTGGGGGGAACTAGCCAGAATGACACAGGTTTTCAACAACAAACAACACATTACACTTTCATTGCATCTTAAAAGCTCGTCGAGTGCTCTACGTCTGTTGCTAGAGCTGCACACAGCGGTCATAATGTAAAGTAAAACCACCTTTCTAACTTCGATGGCCTTTACCTCGTCCCTCTTTAGTCCGTCGTGCCCCGCCTTGTCCCCTGCACTCGCTTTTCGGCAGCGTCTTGTGCGACCGCCGACATTAGCATCTCGGGCCGTGCGACCGAATGACTTGCCCTCACCCTGTCTGCTCCCCTCCTCGCTCACCACCCCGTCTCTCCCCCCGGCCTAATATTTACATAATGAAATGCAGTGTTATTTATGTGTCATCGCTGTCTGCAGGGCCTGAAAATGAAGTGCTCGTTAGCCGTACGTTGCGCCGAATAGATCATCAGGACGCGCCCCCAAACGCGGGGACGGGCCGGCGACAATGGCCTCCACGTCGGCGGGTTTTTAAATGCCAACGGGACGGGGGATTCGGGGGCGGCGGCAGAAACACCGGCGAGCGTAGAAGGACGTGGTGCGCTACGGAGAAGGGACGTGAATGGGTTGTGTTTTTGAGAGTGATGACGAGTATTTGCTGTCAACGTTCTGCCGTTGGTAATTCCAAACGTTTCCATCAAATGTCACACATGCATAAGCTCCACATACTCAGTCTGTATTATTGTGAAGGGCAATTGTATGATTTCCAACGCAATCAACAACATATTCTGTATTTTTCTGCATTAAAAAAAATCAGGAATTTAGCTTTGTACAACATTGTCCTGAAACACAAGGGATTATTTGATTAGTTTATCAGCTCATACAGGTCTATTTCTGTTCTTTTGTCAATTCTCGTGGTCATTTAATACGAGAACTTTGAACTGAATCCTACAATCGAAACATAAATCGCAATTGCAAAATTGGACACAAAAAAAATCATAATTTGATACGTTTCCCCCAAATCGTTTAGCCCAATCATATAGTATTTCCCAAATAATCAATGCTTTATGGATTTCAGAACAGTGCAGAAGACCTTGGAGCTCTAAGTGACGACACAAACTCAGAGAAACTTGAAACTGAGTGTTTTGTGAGAGGACACAAGTGTGAATGAAGCTAAATACAACTCCAGGTGTGTTTTTGATGAGGGAACAATGTTATAACATGCTTATAAGCTTAATATATGTCCTTTAAATATTTTTGGGTAAGAAAAAGTCCAAATGTCTGGTTGAAAAGACGACTTTTGTTCCCTTTTATCGTCCCTGTGTCTGGTTTGCGGAGGCCGAGCTGGTGAATGCAGATGAATCGCTCGTGTGTCGTGAACTGCCAAAGGATTCCAGGGGCCCGGGGCTTAACAAGGGGACGAGTCGTGTCACCTTGGTGCGCTGGCGTCGTTTACGGCAAATGAAACGTTCCCAAATATTCTGTGAGCGGAGACGGATCTGCCGCTTCAGACGATGAGAAACAGTCTTAAAGGACAGTGACAGCGATGTGTCTCAATGAGGGTCAGACTATGTGCTGACATTTGAGTAATATAACAATTACCCACATATGAGATGGCTCGTTAAAGTGCATTTTTACAGGTTCTAATTTAGTTTCTGGTCAAAAATGTGGTCTTAACTCTAAATTGGATCTGAGGCTAATTATGTTCCCATCTTCATCTCGTCACACTAAAATCGTTTTCCACAACAAGACGTCTTGTCGTCTTCCACTACCATTTTACTCTTTTTTTTGGGCAACTTAATGTTTTTAACGTGCTTATTTCACAGTGTCAAATGTTTTGTGCTACTTTTAGTGTTTTGTAACTTATGTTGTGTCCATTCTTTGCTTTTGACAAATGTTTTCCAATGCGGCTCTCAACTACAAATGGCAAATAAACTAAACAAACAAACAATAAGATAAGCTCTATGTGCATGTCCAAATTCATTTTTACAGTTGACGTCATGAAAAATTTAAATAATAAGAGTTTAGAGGTGAAACAGAGGCTAAACAAGTCCAAAGACACATTTAAAACTTCTACAAATCATTTTAACAACTTAGCAGTTAATACAGTTTTAAATAACGTAGATATTGTGGTCCTTAGCTACCACAAAGCTGATTAGCCCTTTAGTGTTCTAAATTTAAATATATTATTTTATTCTACGGGGGAAAATGAAGGAGGAAATTGACAATATTTCTAGAATCTAAAGGTGAATGTCACTGTTGAGCCCCATTTTCCTCAAAGTTACTGAATCCAACACGTTTAAGGGCACATCATGCATTAGTTTGAGCCTATTCATGGTCATTTGTCTCACATATTCTGACCGTCAGCACCACCACAGCTCATCTTCGGCCAAACACATTCCTGCGCTCGCACTAAACACACCTTCTCCTCACGCCTCTGTGCTCATCTTTCCTTTGTCTCCACCTCCACAACAACAACGACAACAACTGGATTTGGCCTCGGTCTAATCCTCTCCTCGACACGAGCACCACTTCCTGGGCCATTGTGAACCCTCGTCTCTCTCCATTTCCTCCCTCCGCGCTCCTCATTCTGGCTGGTTTAACGCCGCCGTGCTCCTCCAAAGAGGCCCGAGGATTAGGACGAGGCGTGGAACAACACGGGGCCCCATCACCGCTCGCCTCTCCTCCCCGAAGGGCCGGCACTTGTGGAGCGTTTGTGTGAAATTTACCATGTGGATTTACGCTGATTACGGATGCAACAGATAGGTTTAAGCCAATAAGGGAGCGGCGGTCGGGGGGGGGGGGGGGGGGGGGGGGGGGGGGGACTTCATTACTGAGGCGTCTTGAGAGTTCACTGCGGATTGGGAGGAATTAATCTTGTCTCATTTGTCTGAAAACACGCGCTGATTAAACAAGACTGATGTCATGTTATGGTTGTGTGTATTTAGACGTGGAAGTGCAAATATATGATGTCGCCATTATATTACATGTATGGCTAAAATACATCATATCTAAGGTGAGTATTTCTTGAAATTACAAATATCAAATCAAATCAAATCAATTTATTTTTGTAAGGCCCAAAATCACAACAACAGTTGCCTCTGAATGAAATAGAATGTATGAAAAAAACATTCAACTTTAAATTAAAGCAAAATAAAGGACCCGGCCCCGGATAAAGCGGAAAACAATGGATGGAAAATAAAGATGTTATGATATTTCTACTTTTGGACACAATGATATCAGTATCGAGAAACTACAGGTGAATATGAAATGATCTTAAATTTAAAGACACATCAATTTCAAACTTCTCCTTTAGTTTATTCAGATAAATATAAGGACAAATGTATTGTATATATGTCTTTTCATACAGAAATAAGGCATTTTATGTGTAAAAACCGTACAATATTTTTTTTAAAAAGCATATATTGGGGACATTTAAATATGAAAAATCTTCATTTTATTGACTTTTTAGATTTGCAGAGGGGATTTTGGATCTTATTTAGTTTTTGAGTAAACTGAAAACTCCTCCCTGTGGGCAGGGCTTAGATCGCTCACAGTGGGATAGTAGCAGGAGGGTGTGGTTTTAAAACAGGCTCCAGATGACCACCAGTTTATTTGGCAATATTGCGATATTGAAACTTTTGTAAAATATTGGGCATTTTTAAATCCTACTTTAAATTAATTGAAGTCGCACTGTGTCATTTTTCAGGTGGGGTATTTCTGAGCTATAGAAACAACTGTGATTGAATAAATGTAGGATACTGTAGACACACTTTATGTCCTACTATGGAACATTCTATGCAAAGCAATAACATTCTAAAGCTGGTCTTTAACTTAACTCCCCAATGGAACAGATAAAGGTCGTCTTACACCAAAATCCCACATTCAAACACAAAACATGAATCAGACCCGACTCACTTAAGAGAAGACCAGTTTCCTCAGCAAGTTCTCACATACTTTCACATACTTTCATATACTTTCACATACTTTCACATACTTTCACATACTTTCACATACTTTCACATACTTTCACATACTTCCACATACGTTCACATACGTTGACATACTTTCACATACTTTCACATACTTTCACATACTTTCACATACTTTCACATACTTCCACATACTTCCACATACTTTCACATACTTTCACATACTTTCACATACTTTCACATACTTCCACATACGTTCACATACGTTGACATACTTTCACATACTTTCACATACTTTCTCTGTCTGCGTCTGTGTGAAGTGCATCACTCCTTTTTCAAACCCAGATCACACTTTAAAGATCGTCACTCTGAGAAACGGTGACGGACGACTGAAAAAAACGACAACCAAATCCCATCTTCCAGCGCAGAGTGGGTGCTCTCTCTCTCGGCCTTCACCGGTGGTCGGGGCTAATGGTGTGTCACTTATTGAAATGAAGCCGCATAGGTTAACCCAGCGCACACACACACACACACACACACACACACACACACGGGCGACATCTTTCTATTTAGTTCGAAAAGCTAACCCAAAAGGCGATTACCGCGGGGAGCAAAGCCAATAAAATGCTGACCTTCTCTGTGTGAGCATAGCGGGCGCGAGTGTGTAAAAGAGCTGCCATAATATCCTGAATAAACTTGACTAGCGTGATTGAGTATGTGCGAGGGAAAGGCCAATGTGTCAGTCTGGGGAATGACTACGAGCACGGAACAGAACCGCTAACTCAGCCCGTTTTTGGTACAAGAGCGTTTCCTTTTTCAGGGGCTCGTTTAAGTCAGTTAGTTTCCGTGTGATTAACCGCCAACTTTACCTGCACGGACCACAAACAGCACAGAGAGTACAGTAAATATGAACTTATTATGTATGATGACCTTGATAATAGAAGACAAAGTGATATTGACAAAACAGTTTGGAGATGATGGGCACTTGGGCTTTGATAGACGGATGGATGAGAAGCAGAAAAGAAAGGAGGGAACAACTAAATGATAAGGGAGTGGGTGGCATCAATATGGTGGGGGCGGTGCTGAGGAAATCTACTTACATTTAGTAACGTTAATTATCGTTTTATGGACTATTCCAGAAACCATTCACACCCAAAAGGAAGCTATTATTTCAGCTTATCATTACCATTTCAACACTTAAACTATGGAAGACACAGGCAATAAAAAGTGTGCCTTGGGACATTGTCTTGGGCATTGGCTCCTAACTTTAAAGAGTCAGTGAAGTCTTTGTGAAAAGGGAAAGAAACCGGGCGTGAGGCGTGGTTCTGCTCCTGAACCTAAGAGAGCTAAACTTGAACTCCATTTGGACCCGGACCTCCCGTGTCCCGTCACATGAACAGTTTCCTCCTCTTTGCTGTTGGACTGGTGCAGAGAGCTCCACAGAAGAAACACATAAAAGGATGTTTAATGTCACTTTTCTGGTGGGCGGATGGTGCAATATTCCAGCATTAAACTTATGTCATTTGCATTTAATTGCAAATGTTTTTATTGCTCAAAAATAACTTAAAAAACATACATTCTTACAGTAGGCGGGGCCACCTCTCCACAGAGCTGACCTTTGACTAAGCCTGGTGGCCTCACCTGCTTGTCTCCATGGAGATATATACATTTATTGTTGGACTACTCATTTGACTAAAACACAAAATCACACATTTTCTTCCCAAACTGGTACTTCTGAAACTATATTTAAAATGACATATTATCGTATTATCCCACCTAATAAGATAAGATATTCCTTTATTGTCCACACATGGGGAAATTTCATTGTTGCAACGCAGGTAGATACAGAGAAAAAGGACAAATAACTAAAAAACACTCATAGAAGAACTCTTATGAACAAAAACTCTTATAAACAAAAACTCCTATAGACAGAACACATAAAAGTAAAAAAAAACATGAATAAATCCATAACCATGAAATCATAAAAACATGTCAAACGCAGAACTATTTCAACAGCGCACTAATAGATGTCTCGTTGCTTTCTTTGGAACAGACACAGCGATAAAGAACGCTTCGAGTCAAATCCAGCCACAAAAGCCACGTTTCCTGCCGGACCAATCACAAAGTTTCCCCGCTGCAGCTTATTAAATTATTCTTCATCAAGACCTCATTGAGAAAAATAACATCCAACTTCATTACGGTGATTGCAAAACAAATACAACAGGTAAAGCCACAGTCTATTTAGGCAAATCATTCCCCCTAAGGCTGATTGCTTTATTTCTTTTTTCCCCAGACAACACCATTAGCAATTTCTGGAAGCTATTGTCCTGCTCTATTGAAAACCAATTGGTCAGAGGTGCAGCCTGGGCCCCTTTGTGCATATATCAGTCAGAAACGTCCTAATTAAGTCTCGCCGTCGGTCGGAGCGCGGGGTGAAAGAGACCGCCGGGCCGCCACCGCGGAAGAAAACACCGGAAAAAAATCCAATTCTCTTTTAAAACGCGGAACAATGAAGCGACGGACGGAACCTGGACGGACAAAAGGAGGACGGACAACAGCTTTCTTTCCCATTATGTCCCACCTTAAGAGTCGCCGCGATCCCAATGTGTTGTTTCTTTTATTTTTCGGCGCTCCAATCTCCCCACCGTTCACAACGCCACATCAGTCCATTATCGATAAATACGGGTTTGATTTCAGCACAATGAATCCACTAAACCGACAATGAACGGCGGGCGCCAGAAAAAGAGAGAGAGAGGAGAGCAGAGGAGAGAAGAGGAGAGGCGCTGGCAAACACATTAAATAAATGGCCTATGAGTGAATGACAACAATAAACATATTTGTGCTGCGAGCAATGAGCGGCGTTTATAGTGATAAATGATGTGTAGAGGTGGAGTCCCCAGCTGCAGACGGAGCGAGCGGGGGTGGGGGAGCGGGGAGAGACGGAGAACAGGTAATGAGAAAACAGAGCGGCGGCGGCAGTACAAAAATTAATTTAGTTTCTCATCTAATATCGCATGACTTTTAAGCATGTGTTCAATTATGGTAAATGGAAGTTCGACGCGGCCTCGGCGGAGATGGAGTGTGTGCGTGTGTGCGCGTGTGTGCGCGTGTGTGCGTGTGTTTTGGGAAAACATGTTTTGTCATTCATCACAATAAAAGCATGACTCTTAGCTGCATCAAATATGTAAAGGAGAAATGCTATACTTTCTTATTGTAATTAAAAGAGGTGCATTATGTATTCACTTTTTCTGTAACTTGGAAGCTTGGAATGTTCCACAGTAAGCTTTAATCATATCTATCTCCAAAGTGTGAGTGAACTTTTTTTGTGATTTATTTTAGAAATTAGAATGTCAAACAAGCATCTGAGCCAAAGTGTAACTAACTTTAAGTAAGTAGCTTCTGGTAAGAATCTGTGACCGCTAAACATAATTGTTTACATGTTACTGGTGTAGAGAGCAGATACATGACATAAATGTAAAAGTAAACATAGTATTGTGACTGTGATTAGATTTACAACATGTTTAAAAAGTATGATTCTGTTCAAAGTGCAGGTTGTAGATCGATTGCACAGCGACGTCTCTCTGTCCGATATTTGTCTTAAAAATCTATATTTCACCCACAAAACCCCCAAAACAAGAAGCAAGATGCTTCTGAATGGTAATACGTCGGGAGCTAAACTATCGAAGCAGACTCTTTCTCGAGCTACGGATGCTTATATGGCTAACACGACATAACTTTACAACAGCTGGCCCTCATGTTACGTGAAATGTGGCATAACATGAAACCATTGAGAGCGGAGATGAGGGCTGAGAGCGGTGCCCGATGTGGCGGACCTGAAAGGACCAGCGTCTTTAAGACAACACGGATGATTGGCAGGAGTTGAGAGCCGAAGGGTGAAACAACGGGCAGAGAACGAGGCTATGGAGAGCAAGATTCTGGATTTGGAGTCCAGACCTCGCAGAAACAATCGTCTTGGGTGCAGCGGGTGAGGAGGACGGTAAAGATGAAGGCTTTCTCGAGAGGATGATCCTGGAACTTGTACCTGTGACCGGAGTGACAGTCCTCCCCAACACGATAGAGAGAAGAGTGAAATATGAACTGCTAGACTATTACATCGAATCCCATGAATTCAGGTCAAGATTTGTCTATTAAAAAACTTATCAACTTCAATTAGAGAGCGATGTATTGTTCAGTCCTATTTTCTATACTTATGATATATGAGGATCGGCTTCACCATGAATTTGTTTGTGATGGAACGTTTGAGTTTAACCAACTCCGATAAGCATTAGCCAACCAAGTGTTCACACGAGAGTCTTTGCCGATTGTACAGTTTCGTGAAAATGATAAAATACATTAGACCAGAAGGACTTCCCCTTGAAGACGCAACTGAAAAAGGCACAAATAAGAACAGATTTACCCCGTGGTTTGGATGGAAGTGTTGACTCTGGAGTTTGTCATTATATTGAGAGTACAGTGAGTACTTTGTGATCTGACATCTGTGAGCCTGTTCGTCATCTCCGCCAATTGTTTTGTGCGCATGCGATTGGAGAGTTTGCTAAGCCAGGATGAGAAAAGGACCAAACAGGTGAAGAACTAACCATCAGGACCAAACCAAGACAAAGTGAGACCACAGTCATAGTCTCAAGTGACTGATGATGATGCATTTTCATATAAATATCCAGAAAGATGATCATTTCTCTTAAATGACACATATTCTGCAACATTTGTACTGTTATTGGCCTTTAAACACGATCTTGAGTACCTTTCCCTTTGACATCAGATGTTTTAGAACTTTAGAAAAATGTGTCATATCCGTCAGAAAAATGTGTCATATCCGTCAGGTGTTTCCCACGTCAAGAAATGAGCTGGAGCTCCATCTACTGGCAGCAGAGGGAACGGGAGACAAACAAACCTAGATTACCCCGACATGCTAAGGCAGGCACACAGTCGTAATGAACATAATGGTCAGAAATGCCGTAATGAACACAATGGTCAGAAATGCTCAGCGCGAGTCTAGCGATGATTTATGGACTTTAAAATAGCACAAGAGATCTTTGAACGGAGTGTTTTCTGAGGCTGAGAGGGAGACAACTTGAACTGGCATGTTTTTGATGAGAGAACAATGTTAAAAACTCAAAGAGACATAAAAGAACGTAAGAATTAAACCATGACTACTGCCTCTTGCCACAGACACATCCTGAGCATCCGTCCGGCCATCCACAAAACAAATGGTCAATAACTGAACCATTGCAACGCAGAAATAGCTCATCCTAACAGAT
This sequence comes from Eucyclogobius newberryi, assembly GCF_026437365.1. NCBI lineage: Eukaryota > Metazoa > Chordata > Actinopteri > Gobiiformes > Gobiidae > Eucyclogobius > Eucyclogobius newberryi. Next base: position 9,772,376 of record NW_027315812.1, read on the forward strand.
TTTGCAGCTTTTTTTCTGGCTAAAAACTCACATTTCTTCAAAACTTGCCGATATATGGCCCACCTCAAACGAGACAATGACTGAATCAGCATAACTTGGCTTGGTTTTCTTTCCACCACTGCACATGGAACAACCAACACGACCACTCCGATTAGTCATGTTTTTACTGCGTTATACTGTGTAACGGACCTTAGGGATCACGATACGAGCTGTAGCGAGAAACCGAACGAACTCGAGTGAAAAAAACAGCACAAAGTCCGTCTTGAAGAAAACAGAAAAGGAGAAACTACTAAGATCAACCGTATGAAAAAGGAAACCGCAGTCCCAGACTTTGGCCTTATCATCAGGACTCACAACCTCTGCGCCCATATTCTGGAAGGATATATCGATGGCAAGAGGACAAAAGAACCGATGGAGCAGTTACATCCAAGACCGGACCAAAATATCCCTGGGCAACCTTCTTGGCAAGGCAATCGGAGTCTGTGGAAGATATAGTTTAATTTTATTTACATGATCAGACCTGTCAAAGCCTGAAGGCTACAGGCTTACAACCGTCCCTCCAAAACAAAGAACAAGGGCGCTCCCGATGTGTGCAGTTTAGCGCTGACAAACGCGACACTGGAGGAATCTATTATAGAAAAGGCTGTCAAGTTTGTCTGTTTGACACGAGCCTCCAAAGACCACGGAGAGACAGGCGCCGCTTTGAGGAAGTAGGTTGAGTTGTTCTTAGCGATTCTTAGCACTCTGGAAAACAGCTGAATGGAAACAGTTGTAGGCGAGTGCTAAAAGAGTTGATTTTTTCAGAGACGTGTGGCTTCTGTGTGTTTTGTACATACTTTTTAGGGTATTGTGCTGTTCTAGAGAGAAACGACATCAATTGGAAATGTCAGTAATACAGCTTTTTGTGTTGGTTAGAGATTTAAAAGTAGTGATTGTAGCAAAAACGGAACAAGAATCACAACTTACAGACAAATAAAGATGACTCGATGAACAGAAGTGTTTTTTTTCTTCAAATCTTTGCGCAAATGTGTAATGTTTGTGAAATATTACATTGGAAACACTAGAACTTGTCGCCCTGAAGCTGATACAAACTGTATTGGGCAACATCTCTGTAGAATTGTGCCAGAGAAGAGGTGTCCACTATAGCATGACTCAACTCATCCCACAAAATTACCAAAGAGACGGATATTTAGAGAAATGTGTGATGAATCATAAGCTTTTCAGGATTAAGTCGGACGTGAGCTGGATCTACTTGTTTGTTTCTTACCGCTCCAAATGTAACTTTTGTTCTACCACCGTAACATTTCTGAATATCCCACGGTATATTATTGTAAACAGGTTTTCTTTGTGTATTTCTGCTGGTCATTGACATTAGACAACTGACCAATTCACAAAACGCAATATTGACAACAAAAAATCTTGATATAGAATAATTTGCTGTTTTGTACAATCCGACAAAGTGTTAAAAATGTTCCTGTAAATGTTGTGGTTGAGGTTGAAGTACAGCTCAAATACAAATGGTCAATAAATGAACCATTGCAATGCAGAAATAGCTCATCCAATCTGTTTTTGCAGCTTTTTTTCTGGCTAAAAACGCACATTTCTTCAAAACTAGCCGATATCCAACCCACCTCAAACGAGACAATGACTGAATCGACATAACTCGGCTTGGTTCTCGACCCACCACTGCACACGAACAACCAACACCACCACGACCGCTCCGATTAGTCATGTTTTTACTGCGTTATACTGCGTGACGGACCTTAGGGATCACGACACGAGCTGTAGCAAGAAACCGAACGAACTCGAGTGACAAAAACAGCACAGTGTCATTAAACCCATTATACCAAATAAGAAAAGAACAATCAGGGCTCTACACAGACATCTTTAACACGCTCTGATCCTCACACCGGGAGATAAGTGTGGAAAAGCTAGGCCACTACGGGTAATGCAACTGATTAACAGCATTCAGCCAATATTAAGCAGCTATGATTATCTCCTCCGCACTGGGTCTCTCACTCCCGCTATGCTAATTATTGTGGATGTCGCTTTGAGGGGCATGTTAATGTATTATTTTATTTATTTATTTCATTCTTTCCCTGCCCCGAAGGCAACGTCTCTCTCGGAGTTTCCTTGTATCTTCTATCAGCGCTTATCAAAGCATCAAAAACAGCGTCTATCGAGTAAATCTCTCGTGATTAAGTCAAGCTACGATGACTAACAAGATAGTACAAGGCGTTCATATTATTAGCTCCAATCATACGTCTTTGTTCATACACTTCCAATACTCCTCCAGGCCTCCATTCTTTGATCTCTCCATTTGCTAAAAATAAGTAACTTGTGTTAAATGCCAGCGCACAGCGACAAATCAAACTGGGTTTTATTGCTGTGAAGTATTGTGTAACCTTAAGGGGGAATTGCTGCATGTAAAGTTGCGCCGCTGTAGAGGTCTTTAAAAAACAGACAGCCCAGAGGCGAGCTAATATTATTCCTTTGTTGAGGCTAATGTCGGCCATATTTCATGCTGTCAACAAAGTGCACCCGAGAAATGCGTTTGGCAAGATGCTATTACCGCTGCTAATGGACCCGGAAACTACATGCAGTAGAACCAGGTACAAATCAAATATGTGCACATGAATAAAAGGAAGAAAAGTACAGAAGAGTGAATGAATTGAACCAGGCGTACTGTACAATGACGCATTTGTATAAGAATGTATTTTATGGGACAAAAGAGGGTTTAGTCCAATGTGAACTCTGTGCTCTGGTAGGAATTACTGGGCAAATTAGAGGACAAAAATGTGCCTGACAAGATTAGAATATTACAATAATGCTAAGACGTTCAAAAGTGAGGTGGTTCTAAGAAGTTAAAAACAACAGAAGCAGTTTTTCAGGCACACTCACCCTTTTTGTCAAAAATCTTACACCTCAAGCAAACCATGGAAACTCGTCTTGATCACAGGCTGCTGAAAATGCATTTTGGAAACACCTTTTCAAATCTGGAACTACTTTAATAATAATAGATCAAATTGATATGGCACTTTTTGGGGACACTCAAAGGTGCTTTACAATACAAGAAACAAAAAAAGACAAAAAAGGTTTACTATTGGAGCTGTGCTGTGTCTAAAAAGGAACAGACTTTAAAAACAAAGACGGGGGTTGACGACGTGTACGGGTTTTGGAGAAAGATTGACTATTTGCTTCAACGGGTGCAAATAAAACAGAACAAGTTATGTTTTCGATGAGGGAACAACATTATGGTTATTATACAGCAGAACCTTTACGACCAGGGGCTTAAATTTCACAGCCTATAATGTACCTGTCCCATTGATTTTTCCATCATTACTCTAAATGTCAGCATTGACTAAAGACTGCATTGTAATTTAACATTTATTCTGCTCCAGCTCTGCTACGTGACGCGCTCCAGTGCTGCGGCTCGAATAAACAGGCAGATGTGACAAAGTTACTGGGCTGGAAATGCCGGAATCTGGACACGAGCGGGAACATATGTTGTGTGGAAATTGGATGGTAGGCTTTGTAGATCTGTGCTCAACGATAGCACTGCTGCCTCACAAGTTTGAAAAGTTGGCACGGCGGGGAAAATAAAGTCTAGCAGGGATTAAAATGACTTGAATTCTGAAGCTTTGATTAGGTTGGATTAAGTTACAAATGTGAACTAGAATGAATAACTTGTTCCAGGACAAATTCCTAGATAGTGCATCGTCTTGAACAATCTGTCAATGCGGTGAGGGTAATTTTACTTACTCAACTGGAGGTTTTTCAATTGTTGAATGCAGTGAGTAATTTGTATTTATAGACCCTACAACAAAGCAAATTCTCCTATTAACTATTTATGGAGGGGTCGTAAATTTTCATCGTAAATGCATTTCCACTGTGAGAGACCATTGTAGGAGTTAAAAATAATTTATTTGCATGTTATTGCTGCAAATAAGTATTTTGAGCACATTCCAATCAGAAATAATTCTGGCTCTCAAAGACCTGTTAGTCTGTCTTTAAAAAGTCCACCTCTACTCCACTTATACTTCTAAATTTGTAGCACCTGATTGAACTTGTTAAAAAGCAGCATAAAACACCAGTCCACCCCACAATCAGTCAGACTCCAAGTACTACTAAGAGCTGTCAAAAGACACCAGAGACAAAATTGTAGACCTCCACAAGACTGGAAGGGGCTACAGGGCAATTGGCAAGCAGCTTCGTGAAAAAGACTGTCAACCTCCCTCGAACTGGAGCTCTATGCAAGTGGGTTACTTTGTGGGGAATCAATCATGATAAGAAAGGTGAGGAATCAGCCCAAAACTACACGGGAAGAGCTGGTCAATGACCTGAAGAGAGCTGGGACTAGAGTTTCAAAGCTTACAATCAGTAATACACTACGTCGTCGTGGTTTAAAACCATGCATCGCACAGAAGGTACCCCTGCTTAAGTCAGCACAGGTCCAGACCCGTCTGAGCAGAGGCTCCGTAAGAAGAATATCAAGTCTTTGGATTGGCCTAGCCAGTCTCCAGACCTCAATCCAATAGAAAATATGTGGAGGAGCTGAAACTTTGTGTTGCTCAGCAACAGCCCTGGAACCTGACCAGAGCAGTGGGCCAAAATCCCAGCTGCAGTGTGTGCAAACCTCGTCAAGGATGTAAGCAAAGGCCCCTGTACCAAATATTCATTAACATTCATTTTCTCAGGTGTTCAAATACTTATTTCATCATACAATGAATCATACAATGGGATTTCAGATTTTTTTTTTAAATTCTATCTCTCACAGTGGAAATGCATCCACGATGAACATTTCAGATCCCTCCATAATTTCTAAGTCGGAGAATATAGTCTTGCAATATCGTAGGGTGTTCAAATACTTATTTTCCTCTCTGTATACTCCCAGACAAGAGCAAGAGCCAGTTTCCCAATGGACTGAGTGTATGGTATTTGTTAAGAAATATCCAAAATGAAAATCCACAAACGTGTCAAAACTTGCAACACAAAAGAAAGGGTTTTCCACTTGTCTCATGGATATGGTTTTGCTTTGCCTGGAGTTGCCTATACATAAGAAGCAATATTTGGAAACAAGTCAACCATTTCAGTCAAAACTACTCAAACAACGCTTTTTACTCCTGGATATTCTCTTTTTGCTGTGAGCACAGTTTCATCCCAAAAGTACCCTGAACATGATTGCGTAAAGCTCTGGGAACTCAATCGGGATGAGTGGCAGGCCGCGTGCACCCAAAGACGTCCTTATTGACTTCTCTGGAGTCTATATGTGACAACACTGGTGACACGAGGAGACAAGCAACATTTCCTGTTTCCACTGGAGGCAATGCTAACGCTACGCTAACTGCCAAACGTCTTGAGATGAGACCAGGCGACAAGACAGAAAGCCCCTCCAGTAGTTTGAATCCATGTTCCAGGCGCAGAACCTCTCCTCCTCCTGTCTCTATGTTCTCGTATAGCGCCTTGATAATAGGAAATAAAGGCAGTTTTCTTGAAGGCTGCATGTCAGCGGTCTTGGAAGGAAGTTACAGTGACGGGGGAAATAGAATTGTACATGAGGTTTGGAAATAAGGCAGGCATTGCATAGTGACATTTGTAACACACATAGAGAAAAGGTTAAGGTCACCATGTCTTTCTGAAAACAGAGAGGGCTCGTTTGTATTGTATTGTATTGTATTGTATTGTATTGTATTGTATTTGACACTTGGCAATTGCAAATAATACAAATATGTTTTTTCCTTGTGTTATTTGAATTCTATTTTCATATTTAGGTTTTAAACTAAGGTTAATGAACTAAGTAAGTAAGTAAGCCAATTTTATTTGTATAGCACCTTTCAGAGACAGAAGTCACAAAGTGCTTCACAAAACACAGAATAAAACGATAAAAACACACAAAAAAACTTACAGTGAGCAATACATATACAACAATATTCAGTCAAATCAGTCCCTAAAACAAATGCAATTAAAAGGCTTGACTAAATCAAAAGGTTTTAACTAAGACAAACTTTTGAAATAAACATTAGCTTAAACCAGGACTGGCTGGTAGACCCTTCAATTATAAGATGATCGTTGTCAATTTGTAACAATTTGGTCCATTTGAATACATTTACAGCCCTAGTTTGTGTGACTTTATTGGAAACAATATTGTGGGCATTTGTGTACAAGGCCAGCATGTGCCTACTACAATATATGTGAGGACTCTGACCTACTTTGTCTTATGGCAAGATCAGCAAAGACTGTATTTTTGTTCTGAAGGCACTTTTCCTCTAATCCGAGCAACAACAATGAAACAGTAATACCACATTCAAGAAGTTTCTGGATTGCTTGACAAAACATCTCGTCTCAGCAGAGTGCACAAAAGCAGACGCTGCGGTCTTCAAACAGTCATTTGGAAAGTAAATGATATATTCATCCAAAGATTTGAATTGCACAAATATTTTTTTATGAATGTGTGTTTGAATGTTTGAGATAGCTGTATAAAAAAGGTTGTATTGTTGCAAATATTAAATTATTGATGGGCGATCGTCAGTTTAAGGTTTTGGGAAATGACAGTTTAGCAAAATGGCTTTTTAATTTGTGTGATTGTTCAGGAGAAGATCACTGTGGTCACTGTCTGAAGAGCCCTGGACCTCCGGCCTCTCATGCTGCTGCTGTGTGGACATGACTTCTGATGAAGACTGTTCCAAGTCTAAAAACACCTCTGGAAACAAGACTGGACACTAGACTGGACACTAGACTAGACACTAGACTGGACACTAGACTGGACACTAGACTAGACACTAGACAAGACACTAGACTGGACACTAGACAAGACACTAGACTGGACACAAGACTGGACAAAGGACTGTCTCCAAAAAACTGTATTGTTTTTGGAGACACTAGACTAGACACTAGACTAGACACTAGACTAGACACTAGACTAGACTAGACTAGACTAGACACTAGACACTAGACACTAGACTGGACACAAGACTGGACAAAAGACTGTCTCCAAAAAACTGCATTGTTTTTGGAGACACTAGACACTTGACTAGACACTAGACTAGACTAGACACTAGACTAGACTAGACACTAGACTGGACAATAGACTAGACACTAGACACTAGACTGAACACTAGACTGTCTCCAAAAACTGCATTGTTTTTGGAGACACTAGACTGGACACTAGACTAGACACTAGACTAGACTAGACACTAGACACTAGATAGAACACTAGACTGGACACTAGACACTAAGACACTAGACTGGACATTAAACTAGACACTAGACTAGACTAGACACTAGACTAGACTCGACACAAGACACTAGACTGGACACAAGACTGGACACTAGACACTAGACACTAGACTAGACACTAGACTAGACTCGACACAAGACACTAGACTGGACACAAGACTGGACACTAGACACTAGACTAGACACTAGACTAGACACTAAGACACTAGACTGGACACTAAACTGGACACTAGACTAGACTAGACACTAGACTAGACTAGACTAGACTAGACACTAGACACAAGACACTAGACTGGACACTAAGACACTAGACTGGACATAAAACTAGACACTAGACTAGACTAGACACTAGACTAGACTAGACACAAGACACTAGACTGGACACTAGACTGGACACAAGACTGGACACTAGACTGGACACAAGACTGGACACTAGACACTAGACTAGACACTAGACTAGACACTAAGACACTAGACTGGACACTAAACTAGACACTAGACTAGACTAGACACTAGACTAGACTAGACTAGACTAGACTAGACACTAGACACTAGACTGGACACTAGACTGGACACAAGACTGGACACAAGACTGGACACAAGACTGGACACTAGACACTAGACTGGACACAAGACTAGACACTAAGACACTAGACTGGACACTAAACTAGACACTAGACTAGACTAGACACTAGACTAGACTAGACACTAGACACTAGACACTAGACTGGACACTAGACTGGACACAAGACTAGAAACTAGACTGGACACTAGACTGGACACAAGACTGGACACTAGACCGGACACTAGACTAGGCTGGACACAAGACTGGACACAAGACTGGACACAAGACTAGACACAAGACTAGACACAAGACTAGATGGTCCCTCATCTGCCTGAAGAGTGGGTCCAGTTCGCCTCAGTCGGTCCCTCTTCTGCCTGAAGAGTGGGTCCAGTTCGCCTCAGTCGGTCCCTCATCTGCCTGAAGAGTGGGTCCAGCTCCAGTCTCCCTCGTGTCAGTCTGTCCGTCTGTGAGAGTCGGATCTCTCCTTCACTGGAACTCCTCCAGGTTTCTACGCTTTTTTCCCAAAGAGGTTTTTTTTGTAGTTTTTCCTGGCCGAGAAGGAGAGTCTAAGGACAGAGGACCCTGGGACATCGTCCCTCGCCACCACAGACATTGTCTGACTCCCTTGCCACCACAGACATTGTTGATTCATTTCTCCCTGTGGCCCTCAGAGGCAACTGTTGTTGTGATTTTGGGCCTTACAGAAATAAATTGATTTGATGATTTGATTTGACTAGACACAAGACTAGAGACTAGACTGGACACAAGACTGAACACACACAGTGCACTTAAACACAAGCTCGTCTGAAGTTTCTGTACTGACTCTGGTGTGGATCCTCCTTGTGTCTTAAGTCTGATCATTTGTGTATTGATTTGGACTAAAACAGTATTGTTGTAATAAAAATAATATTGTTATGCAAGTCAAGTTAATAGTTAATAGTAACTTAGTTAAAAAAAAATGTAAATCGTAATAAATGACAGAAATAAGAGTAGTAATGACATGTAATCTTTACTTGGTAATAAGAAGTACAGGAGAATGGTCACAAGTACAAACTTTACACAACTTTATCAAAAGGAGGTATATTACACATATTCATGTGCAATTACTGTCGTGATCACATGCAATGGTATTTATTTATTTATTTTTATCTTTATTATTTTTCCCTCCATCCCGTGTTGGGAAATGGGAGGTTTTGTCTATGGGAGTTTTTGTTTAAAAGAGATCTTCTACTGAGAGTGTTTTTCAGACTTCCTATAAGTGATCTGTTCTTTTCTTCTGTATCTACCTCTGTATCTAACTGCGTTGCAACAATGAAATTTCCCCATGTGGGACAATAAAGGATTATCTTATCTTATAACTTTAAAACTTTTAATGCATTCCACGTTTCTTTCAGGATTTGTCCTCAAAAGTTTTTCCGTATATCTTAGACTGGCGATGATTGGTGACATCATTTTGACACGTTAGTTTACACGTTACACGAATTTGGTGTTGTTCATTGAAAAGGTCAGTCCTTTGTTGAACTCCTGCGGCTGAAGAAAACTGCAGTGTTTTTGGAGGAAAATCCTTTTGCAGCTTCAGCCTGGATGTTGTATACGGCTTTTTTGGCATCAGGTAAATGCTCCCACTGTGGGAAGAAGAGATATGAATAAATCATTTTAAAAACATGTTATTTTATTATTTACAGGCGTAATGGATGATTTTTCGCCATTTGAGAACTCAAGCAGAAGTGTGCATGCCACTCCCCCCGTGCGGATGCACACAACCGCCTCACGGCTACACGTGCGTTTGTTTATTAGCGCAAAGGATCACATTGCATCTCTCCCGTCTCCCGTAGATTTCAGTCTCTTATGAGTCAGCTCGAACTGTCTTTGTCATCCTTTGGTTCCCGTACACTGAGGGAACTATATTATGATAGATCAATGCGCTTAGAGGCGGGCAAACGTGCTGCTCTCACGGGGACGAGCAGACGCGGCTGCGGGTGAGCAGTAGGTGCATCCTATGATTGATACGTGGCAAGACTAATCGTCTGTCTACGCCACGAGGAAATGAGACTCAGATTTGGGCAAAAAAAATTGTCCATTACGCCTTTAATTTACACATTCTGCAATATCAAATGAGGATCGTATTTGACATGTTTGTTTATATAACTTTTTGCATCTTTGGTCCTTGAGTTTGATGTTCAAGCTTGTGCTTCAGGACACGAGTTCTTTTGGCAATGTAAATCTATCAATTGTATTTCAAAGCATTTTACATAAGCACTTTAGAAACAGTTGTGTTTTAGATGGACTAGTTTGGTTCACACTTACTCTTTTTTTTAGTACAGCATGTATCACCATTGAATTCCTGGTGTGGAGCTCGCTCTTGACCGGCTCCCACTGCTGGCGTTTGTACACATAGAAGCCTGTGAAACACTGAGAGTCAGGATCATGGTTCTTGGATCCAGGAGCAGGGCAGTTGGACTCAGGAGTACGAGCGGAGCCCACAGACAATGGAGTACGAGCGGGGCCCGCAGACTCTGGAGAACGAGCGAGGTCCACAGCCACTGGAGAACGAGCGGGGGCCACAGCCACTGGAGAACGAGCGGGGGCCACAGCCACTGGAGAACGAGCGGGGGCCACAGCCACTGGAGTATGAGCGGGGACCACAGCCACTGGAGTACGAGCAGGGGCCACAGCCACTGGAGTACGAGCGGGGGCCACAGCCACTGGAGAACGAGCGGGGGCCACAGCCACTGGAGTACAAGCGGGGACCACAGACTCTGGAGTACGAGCGAGGTCCACAGCCACTGGAGAACGAGCGAGGTCCACAGCCACTGGAGAACGAGCGGGGGCCACAGCCACTGGAGTACGAGCGGGGGCCACAGCCACTGGAGTACGAGCGGGGCAGTTGGACTCAGGAGTACGAGCGGGGACCACAGCCACTGGAGTACAAGCGGGGACCACAGCCACTGGAATACAAGCGGGGACCACAGCCGCTGGAGTACGAGCGGGGGCCACAGCCACTGGAGTACGAGTGAAGTCCACAGCCACTGGAGTACGAGTGAAGTCCACAGCCACTGGAGTATTAGTGAGGTCCACAGCCACTGGAGTACGAGCGGGGGCCACAGCCACCGGAGTACGAGTGAAGTCCACAGCCACTGGAGTACGAGTGAAGTCCACAGCCACTGGAGTACGAGTGAAGTCCACAGCCACTGGAGTACGAGTGAAGTCCACAGCCACTGGAGTATTAGTGAGGTCCACAGCCACTGGAGTACGAGCGGGGGCCACAGCCACCGGAGTACGAGTGAAGTCCACAGCCACTGGAGTATTAGTGAGGTCCACAGCCACTGGAGTACGAGCGGGGGCCACAGCCACCGGAGTACGAGTGAAGTCCACAGCCACTGGAGTACGAGCGGGGGCCACAGCCACCGGAGTACGAGCGGGGGCCACAGCCACTGGAGTACGAGTGAGGTCCACAGCCACTGGAGTACGAGCGGGGCAGTTGGACTCAGGAGTACGAGCGGGGCCCGCAGACACTGGAGTATGAGCGAGGCCCACAAACACTAGAGTACGAGCGAGGCCCAAAGACACAGGAGTACGAGCGGGGCCCACGGCCACTGGAATACGAGTGGGGGCCACAGACACTGGAGTACGGGTGAGGCAGTTGGACTCAAGAGTACGAGTGGGGCCCACGGACACTGGACTACGAGTGGGGGCCCCAGCCACTGGAGTACGAGCGAGGCCCACATACACTGGAGTACGAGCGAGGCCCACATACACTGGAGTGCGAGCGGAGCCCACATACACTGGAGTACGAGTGGGGCCCGTATACATTGGAGTACGAGCGGGGCCCACAGACATTGGAGAATAAGCAGATTCCACAAACACTGGAGTACGAGCGGGGCCCATAGACATTGGAGAATAAGCAGGTTCCACAAACACTGGAGTACGACCGGGGCCCATTGACATTGAAGAATAAGCAGGTTCCACAAACACTGGAGTACGACCGGGGCCCACAGACATTGGAGAACTAGCAGATCCCACAAACACTGGACTACAAGCGGGGCCCACAGACATTGGAGAACTAGCAGGTCCCACAAACACTGGACTACGAGCGGGGCCCACAGACATTGTGGGACCTGCTGGACTGCGAGCGGGGCCCACAGACATTGGAGAACTAGCAGGTCCCACAAAAACTGGACTATGAGTGGGGCCCACAGACATTGGAGTACAAGTGGGGCTCAAAGACACTGGAGTATGATCGGGGCCCAAGTCAAACCTCACACGTTTTCTAGACGTTGAATCTGACGGTGAAAATTGGTAACGAGGGACCTGTAAAAGTAAATAACAAAATACGTTAATGCTTTTTACTATGTGTATGTGCAATATATGAACACAACTGCCAACTGCTCGTACATGTATATTTTGGCTGCTAAACACATTCAGTCCCACAAGCCAATTTGTCCAGTTGAATTTTTTGCATGGTTGTCCTAACTCTGACTACTTTTACTAGAAAGTCAGACATATTTTTGTTACATTCCAAGTCCAGACATAAAATACATTTTAATAGAACAAGACTATTACTAAAAACTACAACAATTTCTACAACTGCAACAATAAGAATCAGAATAGGTTTCTGAAATTCAGTTTTTAATGTTGTATTGTTGGGTCGGTTTAGTACAGGGGTGAGCAATCATTTTCCTCCGAGGGCCATATTCGGATCCATGCAAGTAGCGGAGGGCCGGCCCGCGATCATTGGTGAGAATTATTATTATTATTTTTTAAAATAAATAAACGTAAAATACAGGCTATTGAGTCTATTATTGAATTCATTTCAGGCCATCTTTATTAAGGATACAAGTGCAGACAGATGCCTAAGGGTGAAAAAAATAAAAACATATTAAATAAATGAATTCAATATTACTTGGCATGTTTGGCGGGCCGAATTATAAAGACAAATGGGCCACATGTGGCCCGCAGGCCGTAGTTTGCCCACCCCTGGTTTAGAATCTAGATTAAAATGATTATATGGCCGAACTATCAACGGTAACTGATCACAATTTAAGGAATTACAATGTTCTCTAAACTTTATGAATTTCTTAATTAAATACCATCTAATACAACTATCACTATTACTCCTCCTTTTACTTCTGCAGTCCTTACCTTAGTCCGGTTAGCGAAAGACTTGTTAGGTGACGAAGGTGAAGTATGAAGAGCCCTTTCTAACGGGGCTTTGTCCATCAAAGGCTCTTCGTCATCAGAGATGACGATGGTCTCACAGCTCGTCCGTAGATCTAGAGGCTGAATCTTCACCTGACACTCATAAGGCTCAGGGCACTGTGGGGACAAGAAATGAGTTAGTAGATTACTACGTCTAACACTTCTAGTTTGTTGCTTTTACACTTGCACACCCCACATCAAAATTGGAACTAAACAGAGAATAAACCTGGCACTAGAACAGGGACAAAACAATTCTGCATCAAGACTAAACTGGCTTCAAACCACTGGGACTTCAGACATATATTACTATAATGCTACAACTATTGTTTTTAACATTTATTTAAATTGATAAACTATGGAGCATAATTTCTATCTACTTTAATGATGAACTGGAACTACTGCTGCCAACTTCTAAAAGTATTGACACACAGTAAATCAAGACTAAAACGAGCATCAAAACTAAAGATGCCGTGGGCTGTATATATGTTCATACTTGCACATTCACCACATCAGATCCAGGACTAAACCAGGAACTAAACCTGGACTTGATCAGGTCGAAACAAGGATTGGAACTGGACCAACCCAAGTCCACATCAGGACTTAAATGGGCTCAATTTAGGACTAAATAACGACAAGTGTGAACGCGCACGCTCTTGGTCTATACCAGAACTAATACAAGACCAAAGGATTGATATGAAATAAATTTAGGTTGGAAACTCCATTCTATTGTGTTTTTATCATCATTGTGTTATCAAAAATTTGCATTAAATATTGAGCCTTTTCCTTGGTATCATAAACAACCTAAATTACAGAAATAAAGTTGTTAAAACGTTACACTTACCAGTTTATTGCCCTCAGTGTTTGGACTCTCGACGTGCAGAGATTGGACCACCGTGTTGTTTTCTGCCGACATCTGGGGATATTGACTGGATGATTCGTCCATCAAAGGCTCCCATTTAAGACGCTGAAGCACCTCCTTAATGTCACTACCACCCACATCTTCGAATCTACTGTCCGGTGGTGCGTCTGGTGGAGCCTCCGGCGGTGCGTCTGGTGGTGCGTCCGCCGTAGTGTCCATTGGTGCGTCCATTGGTGCGTCCGACGGTGCGTCCATTGGTGCGTCTGACGGTGCGTCCATTGGTGCGTCCATTGGTGCGTCCGACGGTGCGTCCATTGGTGCGTCTGACGGTGCGTCCATTGGTGCGTCCATTGGTGCGTCCGACGGTGCGTCCATTGGTGTGTCCATTTGTGCGTCTGCGTCCGGCGATGTGTCCAGTGGAGGCAGGAACTGGAAGCAGTGGTCCACATGATGAGGGAGGTGATCCACAAACTTCATCCATTTGTTGTTTTTGGAGTTCATTTTGACTGACAGACTTGGATCTACGATGTAAGCGAATTTTTTTTTCAACACAATGTTTTAAACGAGGAAATGCAATATTTGTAAGATGCTACAAATCTCAGTCTCTCCAAGATTTGGAAAGTGCTTTTCATCAGTTCATCAATTCCGTAGCTTGGTGCCATAACGCTGATACATTAAAATAGTAAATACACCTAATTGTAAAATAAGTGACTACTTAAACTACTTAAAATAATTGATATAAGTGCTGCTTGGTTCACAAACAAATGCAAAAACATATTTACCGGTTGAGAAAGCAAACAAGACTTTGGTAGGAACAGTTTTGGCAGTACGCAGAGATACGCCCCAAGTTTGTTGTTGTTGTTGTTGTTTTATGGCGGTTGACATCCGAGTGTTGCATTACCGCCAGACTTTATTCCTTAGACTTTGTCGTAGTCCTAAAAGTTCTTCTTCCAGTGCCTTGACTTCCCTCGTTAAATTCTCTTCTTCGTTGGCGTTTTATGGCAGTTGCTCCACTTCTTTCTCGCAATCTGCTGCTCCTTGGAAAATCTGCGTTTATATAGCCGTCACTCCGGAATTTAGAATCATCGCAAAGCAAGTCAGCGCGAGGTCACCGTAGCAACGGCACTATACGCTTTATGACATCATAAAACGCACTTTAATAGTCTAAAGAATAAAGCCTAAAGAATAAAGCCTAAAGAATTAAAAAAAAAAAAATTAAAGAGCTTTATGAGATCATAAAACGCACTTGTGTCAGCCTTAAAGAATAAAGCTTAAAAAATAAAGCCTAAAGAATAAAGCCTAAAGAATAAAGTCTAAAGAATAAAGTCTAAAGAATAAAGCCAAAGAATAAACTAAAGAAGCCTAAAGGAGCCTAAAGAATAAAGCCTAAAGCCTAAAGCCTAAAGAATAAAGAATAAAGAATAAAGAATAAAGAATAAAGAATAAAGTAAAAAAAGAATGAAGTCTGGCAGTAATGTAATGCTCGGATACCAGCCGCCGTAAAACACCAGCAACGGAAGGCGATTGGAACTAAATGTCTGGGTGGAAAGGACATTCTTGTGTCTGATGCTGAAAGAAACACAGTCAGAGGAGTTATCGTAGGTGTCCCTACGGCGACGTCTGTGGATGAAGTTAAGGAGAATTTGACTGGTAATGGTAACACTTGAAGGGAGGTGCCTGCCTAGTAAGGTGTTCATTGGGTTCATGTGCCATGACGTTAGGCCATATGTTCCACCGCCCCTGCGTTGCTTTAAGTGCCAGCGCTTTGGGCATATTGCAGCGGTCTGTAGAGGGAGGCAAAGATGTGGTAAATGTGCAGGAGATCACGAGTATGGGAAGTGTGACGTGGGAGCAAAACTGAAGTGCTGTAACTGTGGGGAAGAACATAGCTCTGCCTACGGGGGATGCAGGTCTAGCAGAAGAGCTGCTGAGGTGCATAAAATAAAGGTCTCTCAAGGTATATCCTATGCAGATGCAGTCAAGAAAGTTTCAAGTAACGAGTTTAGAGTAAATACAGAGAGAGGAGCCAGCGCTGCTCCCAGCCAGGGCGAAATGAGAAAGGCCAGCGTGGCTCCCAAGAAGTGTGAAGGTTTCAAGAGTGGAGGTCCCAAGTGTGCAGGTTCCAGAATTATTGAGAATACCCTGGTTGTGGATAGAGAGGATTTTGTACTCTTTATGGTGGATGTTGTAAACTGTGCTGCTCAGACTCAAAGCAGAACTGAAAGGATCAGGATCATTGCTAAAGCTGCAGGGAGATTCCTTGGAACAAAGGAGCTTGATTGGGCGGATATAGAAAACAGGCTAAAGGCGCTAAATGGAAGTCGGAGTGATGGGGGTCTGCTTTTGGGGAGTCAGAGTGATCAGAGTGACGAGATGGGGGTGGGGGTGGTCTCCTGTCCTCGCCCAGTCTCGTAGACGCACGGCTACCAAGCAGCGACATCAGTGGAAATATTAAAGCCTATAGAATGAAGCCTAAAGAATAAAGCTGTACGGCGGAAGCACCGAACGTCAAAGAAGGAGAGGAAGATGAAGAAGAGTCTCCCTGGAATAAAGCCGGTTGGTCTCTGAAACAACAACAACTATTCTAGTCACAAAGACATATCATGACCTCATGGGCTTTGTAACACCAAAGCAATGGGAGGAGTACTTTTTACGGACTACGACAGTCTGAGGACTACGAAAAGTCTGAGGAATAAAGTCTGGCGGTAATGCAACAACTGGATGCCAACCGCCATTAAACAACAACAACAACCAAAAAAGAAGAATTGCAAGTGGTGGAATGTTGGTGCTTTGTGACATCATCGGTACTCTTCTTACTCGTTGTGACACAGATGAAGCCTAAAGAATAAAGCCTAAAGAATAAAGTCTAAGAAGTACAACTACAGTAGGTGGCAGGATACGGGATATCTAAATAAAATACCAATAAAATGTACACAAAAAAATCAATAAACTAGTTGTTGTTGTGTTGCTTTTAATGGCGTTTAGCGGCCAACTGAAAATGTGCATGTATCGCCACCTACTGTAGTTGTACGTATTCAAGAGAATCTTCTTCTTTGGTGTTTTATGGTGGTTGGTATCCAAGTGTTACATTACCATCGTCTACTGTGGTTGTACGTCTTAAACTTTATTCTTTAGACTTTATTCTTCCTCTTCTTCTTTGGTGTTTTATGGCGGTTGGTATCCAAGAGTTACATTAGCTGTTGTTGTTGTTTTATGGCGGTTGGCATCCAATTGTTGTTGTTGTTGTTGTTGTTGTTGTTTTATGGCGGTTGGCATCCGAGTGTTGCATTACCGCCAGACTTTAATCCTCAGACGTTTCGTAGTCCTCAGACTCTGTCGTAGTCCGTAAAAGTACTCCTCCCATTGCTTTGGCGTTACAAAGCCCATGAGGTCATGATGTGTTTTTGTGACTAGAATAGTTGTTGTGTCAGAGACCAACCGGCTTTATTCCAGGGAGACTCTTCTTCACCTTCCTCGCCCTCTTTGACGTTCGGTTAGAAGTCCTTCTTCCATCACTTTGGCGTTTCTAGGCCCACGAAGTCCAAGCGCGTTAGAACATCCTCTTGCTCCTCATCCTCGGCTCAGTCTCCAACACCCCCCACCTCTATAAACGTTTACCCAGCCCTGTGCTACATAAGTAAGCAACCACAGCCTGACACAAACCCTGTGACTGGATCGCCAGAACGTTCCGCAGATTGAACTCCCGCCCATTATTCCGAAACCACAAGGCCAACCCGGCCCTTTCCCTATCATAAGCCTCACAGCAAATCAGCACATGCTCGACAGTCTCTGGCACCCGACAGTGACCACACAGACCGGTCGGATGTTTGCCTATCCTACTCAGTGACCAATTGAGTCCAGTATGGCCAATCCTCATGCGGGCGAAGGCCCTTTCCTCCCACGCGTTCCTGCCCATAGACCCGCAAGGACCCACACTACCCTGTATGTGATAGAGATGCCGTCCAGTAACACAGTGGCTCCAAAATTCCTGCCAAAGGCCGACCACATGACTCTTGATAACGGGCTTGATTTCAGACTTGCCCAACTCAACCGCTACATCAATTGATGGCCGCCGAAGGGAACGTTTAGCCAGTGCATCAGCCATTTCGTTACCATCCACCCCCACATGCGCAGGGACCCAAATGAAGGAAACCCTCACATCCTTCCTGGACAGGGAGAGCATCAGACAGAAGATGCCATTCAACACATCCTGTCTGCAATCCGATTTCCCAGATGTAATGCTTTGCAATGCAGAAAGGCTGTCAGAGGCCACCACAATGCCGCAACACTGCAAAGCAGATTCCGCCCATTCCAACGCCAACCGTATCGCTATAAGTTCCGACGTGAAAACAGAAAGGCGATCTGTCAACCTCTTCTTGACCGCTAGCCCCAGGTCAGGCACAAAATAAGCGGCGCCAGTACGCCCACTCTCAGGATCCCTAGACCCGTCGGTATAAATAAACACATCACCTGAGTGCTTATCGATGATCGCTTGAACGGCAAACTGCGGTGCCCTCCCAGCGACTCCTCTAAGCTTGCCATGCAAGCTAACATCAACAGGAGCCGGGACAAACTTCCACGGAGCTATAGCAGACAAAGCCACCGACGGGCTCACACGCAGATCACCAACCCCCGCAAGCCGCGCCTTCGCATTTCCTACCTGGCTGAAAACCATACCGCCAGCCTCACTCTGCCCCCCATCAACCCTGAGAAAGTCCCTCACCGGGTGAGAGCTCGTATGACCTTGCACATTCACCCAGTAAGCCAACAGAAGTTCTAGCCTCCGGAGCCGTAACGGCAATTCCCCCAACTCAACCTGCAGCGCCGAGACAGGGGAGGTCCTAAAAGCCCTACAGCAGATGCGCAAGGCCTGGGCTTGCTCCACATCAAGCTTCTTTAAGTTAGTCTCAGCCGCAGACATGTAGGCTATACAGCCATAATCAATAGCCGCCCTCATGACGGCCCGATAAATACCCAGGAGCGACCTTCTGCTGGCCCCCCAGTCCTGGCCGGATAGACAACGAAGCAAGTTATTCACACTTTTGCATTTACCACTGACCTCATCAATGTGCTGACGCCAACTAAGCCTCTCGTCAAAGGTGACCCCCAAGAACCTCACCTCCCTGACCTGTTCAAGCACCTGCCCATGCAGTCGAAGGGAGACGTCCCTATGCCCATTGAAGAAACAGATCACTTGAGACTTCCGTACGGACAGTTTAAACCCCCACTTCAGGGTCCACTGCTCCACCTGCTGTATTGCCCTTTGCAGTTTCGCCTCGTAAAACCGGAGATTCCTCCCTCTCACCCATAGAGCACCATCATCAGCATAAAGGCTCCTCCCAACAGACCCATCCACGTCGTCAAAGATGTCCTTAATCATGACATTGAACAAGATAGGGCTACACACACTCCCCTGCGGGATCCCATTCTCTACCTCATAGACCCCAGAGTAAGCAGCGCCCACTCTGGTTTGGATACGCCGGCCAGACAGAAAGCTCCGGACCCAGTTAAACAGTTTACCCTTCACACCACACTTCCGCAGCTTAATGAGGAGCCCATCCTTCCAAACCATATCGTACGCCTTCTCCACATCAAAGAGCACCGCAATAACCTTTTCTTTCTGAGCCCTGGCCAGCTGGATATCAGATTCCAAACACAACACGGAATCCATGGTGTTCCTGCCCCTACGGAAACCACTCTGGTGCGCAGGAAGCAATTGTTACATTACCGCCAGACTTTATTCCTCAGACTTTTCGTAGTCCTCAGACTGTCGTAGTCCGTAAAAGTACTCCTTCCATTGCTTTGGTGTTACAAAGCCCATGAGGTCATGATATGTCTTTGTGACTAGAATAGTTGTTGTTTCAGAGACCAACCGGCTTTAGTTACATTAGCGCAATGCTGAGTTGTATGTCTTAGACTTTATTCTTTAGACTATTCTTTAAACTTTATTCTTTAGACTTTATTCTTTAGACTTAAGACTTTATTCTTTAGAATCAGAATAGGTTCTTCTTCTTCTTTGGTGTTGGCGGTTGGTACAACAACGACAACAGTTTGGATATTACGGCAACATAGAGGAACGCCTCGGTCCGTATGACGGGGAAGAAGAAGAGGAAGCGTGACCTGGTCGGTGACGATATGAACAGCGGGGAGGACTCCCCTGGAGCCACTGATCCTGTGCAGCGTAGGGCGTCTTCTTGCTCGTCTATGGAGGGCTCTCTCAGTGAGGAGCAGGGCGGGGGGGTTGCAGATGTCGGGGATGTGAGTTCAGAGTGTAAGGTGTTCATAAAGCTCGCGCAGGATAATGCGTCCTTTAAGGGGTGGGATCCGATGGCGTTGACAAGGAGCCTGACTGTAGCTGTGGGAGTGGTCAAGCATGCGAGTGTCCTTAGGGATGGCTCGCTGCTGGTCGTGTGCAAGGACGTGGCTCAGCAAAGGAAGGCGATTGAAGCTAAGTGTCTGGGGGGGAAGGACATTCTTGTGTCTGATGCTGTAAGAGGCACGGTCAGGGGAGTTATAGTAGGCGTCCCTACGACGACATCTGTGGATGACATAAAGGAGAATTTGACTGGAGCTAAGGTGGTGGATGCTAGGCGGTTGAAGATGACCCAGGATGGGGTAAGGTGTGACAGCCTGTCGATAATGATTAGATTTGAAGGTGGGATCCTGCCTCGTGTGGTGTGCGTTGGGTGCATGCGCTATGGCGTACGCCCATATGTTCTGCCGCCCCTGCGTTGCTTCAAGTGCCAGCGCTTTGGGCATATTGCAGCGGTCTGTAGAGGGAAGCAGAAGTGTGGTAAATGTGCAGGAGACCACGAGTATGGGAAGTGTGACGACGGAGCAAAACTCAAGTGCTGTAACTGTGGGGGAGAGCATAGCTCTGCCTACGGGGGATGCGTGTTCAGCAAGAGGGCTGCTGAGGTGCAAAAAGTTAGAGCCTCTCAAGGCATATCCTACGCGGATGCGGTCAAGAAGGTGTCTGGTAGTCAGGTGACGGTGGATGCAGTGGGGGCTGCCAGTGCTGCTGGTGTCCTAGGCGACAGGGGAGGGGGCAGCGTTGCCCGCGGCCAGGGGGAGGTCCCCACTGGGATGCCTGTGAGTGTGGCTTCCACGGGCAGAGGCCCTGTGGGTGCGGAGGATGTACTGGTTGTGAAGAGGAAAGATTTCTTCCTCTTTATAGTGGAAGTGATTAACTGTACTGGGCAAACCAAGAAGAGATCCGAAAAGACTAAGATCATCGCTAAGGCTGCAGGGAAGTACTTTGGAGCTGGGGGCCCCGAGTGGACGGAGATAGAGGATGCGCTGCGGGAGGGCGCCCTGCCCCATTCTGGCAGTGGGAGTGGGGGGGCTCCCGATGCGCCGTCAGGTTCCGGGGGCTCATAATGGTGGTGGTTGTCTTGCAATGGAATGCGCGTAGTCTTCGTGCTAATGGCCAGGAATTTAAGCATTTTGTCTCTACCTTGTTGAACAAGCCTCACGTTATGTGCATGCAGGAGACTTGGTTACGACCTAGGTGGGGTTTTGGGATACAAGGGTATGTGTGTGTTAGGAATCATAGGGAGCAGGGTAGAGGCGGAGGTGTGGCTGTGTTTGTCCGAGATTACCTAAATTACGTTGTTGTCAGTGTGAGTAAAGCGCCGGAGGCCCTGGCGGTGAGGGTCTGGCTGGGTGGTGAAGCTGTTACTGTGGTTAACCTTTATAATCCGTGTGGTGAGTTAACGTTAGAGTCCTTACATAGTATCGGTAAGGATGTTCGGGGAAAGGCCGTGTGGTGTGGGGATTTTAATGCGCATAGCGCTTTGTGGGGCGGTAGTGGTACCGATAGGTATGGGCAGGTGGTAGAGGGTTTTATCAATCAAAGGGAGTTGGTTTGTCTGAATGATGGGGGTGGGACCCGCTATGATATGGGGACCGGTGCGGAAAGTGCAATAGATCTTACACTTGTGTCCAAGGAGTTAGCTGGTGTTTGTAGTTGGGAGGTTCTTGGTAATCTTTCTTTTGGTAGCGATCACTATCTAGTCCGCACCGTGATTGGCTTTGGGAGCTGTGTGGTCAGGGGGACGAGGATCCAGAGGTGGCAGTTGGCAAGGGCGAACTGGGGGGCTTTCCTGAGGAAAGCTGATGATGGTTCTAGGGTTCTGCAGGAAGGAGGATTGACTCAGGTGGATGATCTCAATAGTGCAATTGTCTCGCTCATCACGCAGTCAGCGGTAGGCACGATTCCTAAGAGTGGTGGTAGTGGACATAGGAAGCGGGTGCCGTGGTGGACTGAAGCATGTGGTCATGCTGTTAGGGCGAGAAATGCGGCGTTTCGCCGGCTAAGGGTTGCCCACACTGAGGGTGCCCTCATTGACTACAAGAGGGCCCGCGCTGTTGTGCGGAAAACTGTGAGAACGGCCAAGAGTGCCTATTGGAGGCGGTATTGTTCCAAAATTGCGAGAGAAACGCGTCTCGGGGATGTTTGGGGGATGATTAAGCAGATGCATGGGGTTGAGCGCCGTCATGGGACCCCGGTCCTAATACTGAATGGTGTTGAAGCAGTCAGCGACGTTGACAAAGCTGAACTGTTGGCCAGCACCTTTGTGTCGGTGCACAGCTCTGACAATCTCTCACCTGCGGAAAGGCACTACAGGGAGAGTACTTTGGCCCAGAATTCTGAGCTGATTGGGCACCAGCCTTCGACTCAAGATGACCTTGACCTTCCCTTTAGTTTGTTTGAGCTAAGGAGAGCACTTTCTAAGGCGAAACAGACAGCCCCGGGTAAAGATGAGGTGTACTATGACATGCTCTCTCATTTGACTGATGACACGCTTGGGCTAGTCCTGGGTCTTTTCAACCGTGTTTGGGATTCAGGTTGTGTTCCATCTGCGTGGAAACAGTCTACGGTGGTGCCGGTTCTGAAGCCGGGTAGGCCAGCGTCTGACCCTTCAAGTTATAGGCCGATTGCCTTGACGTCGCAGCTCGGGAAAAACGATGGAGCGCATGGTTACCGAGCGGTTGGATTACTTCTTGGAGAGTCAGGGTTTGCTTCCCGGGCACCAGAGTGGTTTCCGTAGGGGCAGGAACACCATGGATTCCGTGTTGTGTTTGGAATCTGATATCCAGCTGGCCAGGGCTCAGAAAGAAAAGGTTATTGCGGTGCTCTTTGATGTGGAGAAGGCGTACAATATGGTTTGGAAGGATGGGCTCCTCATTAAGCTGCGGAAGTGTGGTGTGAAGGGTAAACTGTTTAACTGGGTCCGGAGCTTTCTGTCTGGCCGGCGTATCCAAACCAGAGTGGGCGCTGCTTACTCTGGGGTCTATGGGGTGGAGAATGGGATCCCGCAGGGGAGTGTGTGTAGCCCTATCTTGTTCAATGTTATGATTAAGGACATCTTTGACGACGTGGATGGGTCTGTTGGGAGGAGCCTTTATGCTGACGATGGCGCTCTATGGGTGAGAGGGAGGAATCTCCGGTTTTACGAAGCGAAACTGCAAAGGGCAATACAGCAGGTGGAGCAGTGGACCCTGAAGTGGGGGTTTAAACTGTCCGTACGGAAGTCTCAAGTGATCTGTTTCTTCAATGGGCATAGGGACGTCTCCCTTCGACTGCATGGGCAGGTGCTCGAACAGGTCAGGGAGGTGAGGTTCTTGGGGGTCACCTTTGACGAGAGGCTTAGTTGGCGTCGGCACATTGATGAGGTCAGTGGTAAATGCAAAAGGGTGAATAACTTGCTTCGTTGTCTATCCGGCCAGGACTGGGGGGCCAGCAGAAGGTCGCTCCTGGGTATTTATCGGGCCGTCATGAGGGCGGCTATTGATTATGGCTGTATAGCCTACATGTCTGCGGCTGAGACTAACTTAAAGAAGCTTGATGTGGAGCAAGCCCAGGCCTTGCGCATCTGCTGTAGGGCTTTTAGGACCTCCCCTGTCTCGGCGCTGCAGGTTGAGTTGGGGGAATTGCCGTTACGGCTCCGGAGGCTAGAACTTCTGTTGGCTTACTGGGTGAATGTGCAAGGTCATACGAGCTCTCACCCGGTGAGGGACTTTCTCAGGGTTGATGGGGGGCAGAGTGAGGCTGGCGGTATGGTTTTCAGCCAGGTAGGAAATGCGAAGGCGCGGCTTGCGGGGGTTGGTGATCTGCGTGTGAGCCCGTCGGTGGCTTTGTCTGCTATAGCTCCGTGGAAGTTTGTCCCGGCTCCTGTTGAAGTTAGCTTGCATGGCAAGCTTAGAGGAGTCGCTGGGAGGGCACCGCAGTTTGCCGTTCAAGCGCTCATCGATAAGCACTCAGGTGATGTGTTTATTTATACCGACGGGTCTAGGGATCCTGAGAGTGGGCGTACTGGCGCCGCTTATTTTGTGCCTGACCTGGGGCTAGCGGTCAAGAAGAGGTTGACAGATCGCCTTTCTGTTTTCACGTCGGAACTTATAGCGATACGGTTGGCGTTGGAATGGGCGGAATCTGCTTTGCAGTGTTGCGGCATTGTGGTGGCCTCTGACAGCCTTTCTGCATTGCAAAGCATTAAATCTGGGAAATCGGATTGCAGACAGGATGTGTTGAATGGCATCTTCTGTCTGATGCTCTCCCTGTCCAGGAAGGATGTGAGGGTTTCCTTCATTTGGGTCCCTGCGCATGTGGGGGTGGATGGTAACGAAATGGCTGATGCACTGGCTAAACGTTCCCTTCGGCGGCCATCAATTGATGTGGCGGTTGAGTTGGGCAAGTCTGAAATCAAGCCCGTTATCAAGAGTCATGTGGTCGGCCTTTGGCAGGAATTTTGGAGCCACTGTGTTACTGGACGGCATCTCTATCACATACAGGGTAGTGTGGGTCCTTGCGGGTCTATGGGCAGGAACGCGTGGGAGGAAAGGGCCTTCGCCCGCATGAGGATTGGCCATACTGGACTCAATTGGTCACTGAGTAGGATAGGCAAACATCCGACCGGTCTGTGTGGTCACTGTCGGGTGCCAGAGACTGTCGAGCATGTGCTGATTTGCTGTGAGGCTTATGATAGGGAAAGGGCCGGGTTGGCCTTGTGGTTTCGGAATAATGGGCGGGAGTTCAATCTGCGGAACGTTCTGGCGATCCAGTCACAGGGTTTGTGTCAGGCTGTGGTTGCTTACTTATGTAGCACAGGGCTGGGTAAACGTTTATAGAGGTGGGGGGTGTTGGAGACTGAGCCGAGGATGAGGAGCAAGAGGATGTTCTAACGCGCTTGGACTTCATGGGCCTAGAAACGCCAAAGTGATGGAAGAAGGACTTCTAAAGGATAAAACGACAAAGACGTCCCATGACCTCATGGGCTTTGTAAAACAACAAAGACGTCCCATGATTTCATGGGCTTTGTACTTCCAAAGCACCGAACGTCAAAGAGGGCGAGGAAGGTGAAGAAGAGTCTCCCTGGAATAAGGCCGGTTGGTCTCTGACACAACTATTCTAGTCACAAAAACACATCATGACCTCATGGGCTTTGTAACGCCAAAGCAATGGGAGGAGTACTTTTACGGACTACGACAGAGTCTGAGGACTACGAAACGTCTGAGGAATAAAGTCTGGCGGTAATGCAACACTCGGATGCCAACCGCCATAAAACAACAACAACAACAACTATTCTAGTCACAAAGACATATCATGACCTCATGGGCTTTGTAACACCAAAGCAATGGAAGGAGTACTTTTACGGACTACAACAGAGTCTGAGGACTACGACAAAGTCTGAGGAATAAAGTCTGGCGGTAATGCAACACTTGGATGCCAACCGCCATAAAACAACAACAACAACAATAAAGTCTGGCGGTGATGCGACACTCGGCTGTCGACTGCCATAAAACAATAACAACAGCAACAACAGTCTAAGTAATAAATACTGGCGGTAATGCAACACTCGGATGCCAACCGCCATAAAACAACAACAACAACAACAACAATCTTCCTAAGACACTCGGCTGTCGACTGCCATAAAACAATAACAACAGCAACAACAGTCTAAGGAATAAAGTCTGGCGGTAATGCAACACTCGGATGCCAACCGCCATAAAACAACAACAACAACAGCAATCTTCCTAAGTCGTCTTCTTTGGTGTTTTATGGCAGTTGGTAAAGTCTTACATTACCGCCAGAATTAATTCTTAAGACATTTTTCTTTGGGCCCAATTGTTTTCGTCAATTAAGGAGTTTTTAATGAGAGAAAGACAATGCATGTAGCTAAAATACAGGAAAAAGACTAAATAACATTTCACAATTTAAAGACAACAACAACTAGACAAACAAAATCATTATATTGTTTTCATGTTGGATGTTTTTGTTGCACTGAAAAATGAGAAAACACGTCCGTACTGTGAGTGGGCTTGCATCTCCACAAACCTGATTCTTATTTGGAGGAGAGTTTCCATGGAGATGCTGTTGTTTAGCTGTCCATGTGTTTCAGAGTGATTAATAAAATGCTGTATATTTTGAATTGGGAAAGGCCCTTGAAATCACCTATAAAAGTCACCAAAACCGTCTATAAACAGGAAACCCATGAATACTATGGCATAAAACCTATTCATCGCCATGGAGAAGGATCCGAAGTTTGAACTTTTTAATTTCTTGCACAGGATATGCAACTTCCAAAGCGTGACACTGTTGCTTTAAGAAAGAAAAACTGAATTGTCTGAATGTTTGCATAAAGTAACTGTTCTATTGAAAGTGCCCAACCACATTACAATTATGAAGGCTGAAACGGGTCAACTCTTGGGACGAGCTGCGATTGATATCGAGCTGTGTCTGATATTTTGGAGTCTTGATCGAACAGTGAGCTCTCTTTCTCTCTCTTGCTTCGTCTACGCTCAGTCTCTACCAACTGTAAACACATGCCCGTCGTCATGGCACCAGCAGAGGTTGTCTTGTTTAACTAACTTTTCCCATCACCAAAATGCTAAAAACGCATGTCGTGCTAGCAGACATACTTTGGTTGTATGGCCGCATTGACCTTGCTATTTTAATTCCCCACATCTTGTATTGTGACATCCAAAAATCTGTTAAGAAAAAACAATGTGCAGTGAACACAAACCCCAAAACAACTGACGGACCAACTGCCGTTACTTCGACAGCTGCACATTATACACTGACAAACGAGTGAATGAAATAGTGACTCCACGGTTCAGGGGAGTCCTCCGAGCAGGTGATGAGAGCTGACACCGGAGCTCAGCTTTGGGAGACAGGGACTGACAGGAGCATGTGACAGGAGGCCGAGCACAGCGCCTGTCAGAGCCACTCACCCGGAGGAGAGGGATGGAAGAGGACAGCGCACAAACCACCTCTCACGGAACCAGGGAGGACAATAAACGGGGGAAACAACACACAAAACATGCTTTCAAAACACAGGACTTCATCACTTCTGTTCAAAATGCTGTATTTCTGGTTATGCATGCAAACATACACTACAATGGCCTAGGCGTATGATGATAACTCTTCATCGTCTATATTATTTTGTTGTCTTGAATGAAGGTTTATTGTCCCTGTAAAAAAATGTGTCAACAGTGCACCCATGGGACCCTTTTGCAGATATTTTGGGTATATTTTGTAAGTATATTTTTATGATAGTGAGTACCTAACTAGAGGATAAACTTTAAAAAGCCATAACTATGAACCAAGATGACCCTAAAAGTTAAATCCGACATCAAGATGCTGGGTCACTATGTTTCAAACGGCGAAACATCAATGGGGCCAAAACTTGTCCTTGGAGCACATCTTAACAGGCTTATTGAAAGGGTAAAAATGGGCCTCTAGTATTTCTTAGCTTATTAGCTTAGATGCTTAAAGGTCCCATAACATGCAAAATCGACTTTTCAGAGCTTTTAACCTTCTTACATTGCTATTTGTGCTTCATATATGTACCCAGAGTGTTTTTTTGATTGATTCCCGCAGTGTTTAGCTATATTACAGACTATCTCCTTTCCTCCAATCTCCAAACTGACGGGCGGTGGGGCAAGACCGTGTCATAAGGGCAAGCACGCGTCATCATTCCCCCCTCCCCTCCCCCTCCCGCCTGCCGCCTCCCGCCCCCTTCCCCCCGGCTCCGCGCTGCTGTCTCCCTACAAGCCCATTCCGGAGTTTTTCTGCTTCAATTTACGACGAAACACGGCTCAAAGAGGCCCAAAACGTCATTAATGATATCGCACTCTTTACTATTATCACAATGGTGAAGGTTTATGTGGCAGTTGATGCAGCAACCGGGAAAATAAACGGAGAGAAGTTCTATCCGATACCGAAAAACCAGGAAATAAGAGCGCGATGGACATATCTGTTCTGCGCACGCTGTAGAATAAACACCAGATTTATTTAGTCTCAAAGTAGTGTTGATCTGAAGTTCTATCGTTTATCGTTTCTCACTCACTTGCGGAGCGGCGCAGCGCGGAGAAGACAGCTGTGGGGCACACACTAGGTCACGGGTGGGCGGGGCACACACGCTCTCTGAGACTACGGGGGCGGGGGAGCCAGATCGCTCTTCACAAGGGTGGGGGCGAATATCAAACCAAGCCGTTTGCGTTTCCAGGTTGGTGAGGGGGTCCAAGGTCTGGGTGATATTTCTTAACTATTATGTTAAGGGTGTTGCACAACCCTTATTATTATCAATTATACACTTAGGATAGACTACGAAACGTGAAAAAAGTATGTTATGGCACCTTTAACTTGAACACATTGCAGCACATAATACAGCCCCCTAAAATTCTATATTATCTGGTGTTTTTTTAAATTTTGTTCATTGTTCTTGTTCCAGAATAATTTGTGTACACTTAATCTGAAAAAAATGCCTAAAAATTATTCAGTATTTTCAATGATTTTAGGCATTTCTTTCAGGTTTATATGAACAGTAATAGCCCAGAACTACCCCGAATGCAGAAAGAACCATATAATTGTTAGGAGACACATAACAGCTGCCTTTTAAGTCCAAAAACAGCAAATTCAACAATGTTTTAAAGTACAAAACTGTAAATTTTACCATTAAGAGCAACAGATGAATAGCTAAATAGCTTGTACTGTGACATCTTCTCGAATTAAGCCAGTCTTTCTTCTCACATTTTGTAACAACAGTAAAAAAAAACAAAAAAAACATGACTGACAAAACTTTTTTCATATAATCTGCTCCTTCTCGGGCTTCAGCGCGGCAGACATGTTTCCCACAGGCACCGTTGGTCTCTCCATTTACCTGAGTACATTTTGTGTGCGTTTCATGTGTTTGTGTGTATACAGTATGTGAGGCGGGGGCAGGGGAGCAGCTGTGGGCTCCCCCTGTGTGCGCGGAGGTCAGGGCACAGGCTGACAGTCAGTAATTGTACCACAGGGAGGTTTCGGAGGGGCCGTAATGCAGAGCGACATGTCACAAGACGCGCTGGCAGGAAAGTGCTGTGAGGGGCCAGGAGCGAGCAGGCTTCACGTGTTACTGACAGATGTAAAAATATGATTCAAGGCTGTGGTTTGAAGTCATAGGTATTTGACTTAACATAGGATTTGTTCGAACGCTGCATCAAAATTGGGACTAAACTGGGATTAAACCTGGAAATGAACCCAGACAAGACCAGGAGAAGAACGGGAGAAAACCAAGTCAATATCGGGACTAAACTGGGAGAAAACCAAGTCAATATCCGGACTAAACTGGGAGAAAACCAAGTCAATATCGGGACTAAACTGGGAGAAAACCAAGTCAATATTGGGACTAAACTGGGCAAAAATCCGGACCAAACCAGGACACTCAGGGTACGGTCACATTTGTACGGTCACCACATCAAAATCGAGACAAAACTGGGACTGAAAGCGGAACTAACTATGGACGAGACCAGGACAAAACCAGGGCAAGAACAGGATCACACCAAGGCTATAATAGGTCTCAAACCAGGCTCAAACCAGGCTCAAACCAGGCTCAAACCAGGCTCAAACCAGGCCCAAACCAGGCCCAAACCAGGACCAAACCAGGACCAAACCAGGACTAAACCAGGACCAAACCAGGACCAAACCAGGACCAAACCAGGACTAAACCAGGACCAAACCAGGACCAAACCAGGACCAAACCAGGACCAAACCAGGACCAAACCAGTACACCCAGGGTACGTTCACATTTGCACCATCAACACATTAAAACAGACTAAACTGGGACTGAAACCGGAACTAAATATGGATGAGACCAGGACAAGACCAGGGCAAGAACAGAACCATATCAAGGCTATAAAAGGTCTCAAACTAGAACCAAACCAGGGCCAAACCAGGACACGTGAACATACCCATACAACTATCCAACATCACTCTGAACTATTGTGGTATGACTAATGGTTATATATTATTTTAAATGTAGTACAGTTTTTATTTTCACTGTCCATTTAATTCACTCACTTAAAAGTGCCTTTTATCCACATGTTTGTCACATTTACTGCTGGCACATTTGATCATGTAAGAGGGAAGTGAAGTAACTGGGACTTAGTGTAATTTGGTCATGATGTCAATATTTGTTAAATGTAACACTAAAATGTGACTTTTTGACACCCTTGGCCCGAAAATGACCACTTTGTATCATCTAAAAATGTCAATGGCAAAGCGATTTCCAGCTACAAAGCGCTAAAATAAACCTTACTCACTTTCCAATGTTGTGCTGCTACATCTGTTTATTCCATATCCACTGCTCCGCTGCTCCTCCCTCAAGAGCCAAAAACACAATTTAACCACCACTTTTGTTATGATTGCATTTTCCAATCTGATGGGGATTTTTTTTTCTTCCCCCGACTTGTTCCCGCAGTTCCTGGCGCTTAGCAGTGGATTTCAGCGGGGAGATATGCCCGATTTCATGTTTAAAAGCAGAAAAAAATCTGCATATAAGGACCATGAAAAGTGTGGTAATCAAGGTGGTAATAGGAGAATGCTTAGCCGAAGTCTTTAAGGGATCCAGGGTTGAGTTTATTTTAACAATGTCACTTCAAAGTCAGCAGGTTTCAGTGCTAATTAATAGAGCGCGACCAGTGTCCTCAGGCAAAGTCCTCGCACTCTACAGTCAACCACACATGGGGCCCGTAGAGCGCTGCACTGCAAAAAGGAACATCGACTTATGCTAAAAGGACTCAAACTCAGAACATTTAGTTATTTCTCCTGCCTACTAATAAGAAGGTATTGCATTTCTAACTTTAACTTCAGTTTTTCTCTTAAATGTGCACTCCTAATTGGTGGTCTGCCTATAGCTCGTCTCCATTGAGATGCTGCTTTGGGATATTCCTCTGTAAAGCATTCAACTTGCTCCCAGGTAAGGTTACGGGTTAGATCTGTGGTGATCTGCTAGATATGTGTCGCCTGCTCAAAGTAGGAATACATGTTTTTCAAAGTATGTTTTAGTGAATAAAATCAAAGTTTCTAATGCCAAACTGTGGAAAATTCAAGAAATAACTAGTGAGAAGCAGGAGTTTTTGTTCTACTTAAATCATGTTCTTTAACAAATCTTAGGTCTATGTCTTAAGTAAATATAACTATATAGTTGTAGTGGTTATCATTATATACATTTTTGCTTATTATTGTAAAGATGCACATTTTTCCCTTTCCCTGTTGCAAAAATGAAAAAATACATAGATTAGTGCAGAAATCAAATAGCAACTGATATGAATAATGTTATCCAATGCTAATGTTTTTTTTTCTTTCCTCAGTGTATCAGCGCAAACAATTAAATAAAATTACAATCAATTCAATCACAAAAGCGAGCGCAGAGAAATCTAACTTTTGACTAATGTGTAATCAAGGAAAACTGCAGCTGCACACTCAATCAGAGCCACCTCATCTGGAGCCCACCCACACCGCACAGAACAGCACCCACACCGCACAGAACAGCACCCACACCGCACAGAACAGCACCCACAGGACAGTACGTTAAAAGGAAAAGCACCCACACCGCACTGCGCTGAAGGGAAAGGACAAAAAGGGTTCAAACGTGAGGGGCAGAAGGGTGAAGAGCTGTCCGTGGTGCTGGTTTAAGCACAGCATAAAAACAATGGGACAACAAAAGAATCTGAAGGAAAACTAGTGAGCTGCTTATGATAATATATAATGCTGGTTATAAAGTGCATGAAGAGGTGGTCGGGAAGGGCATCCGGCATAATATTCAAGTCAGCTTCCTGATTGCTATATTCAAAATGTAAGCGAGTTGTAGTGTGGAAAAGAGACGAAAAGCTAGAAACAGAGGAAGTATATACTATATATATAATACCATTAGATATTTGACATATTGTGGTAATATTTTCTATTCTTCCACACAGGAAGGTTAAAATAATTACCCTCATTGAAAACAAAGTGAGACAAAGCCATAAAGAATACAATCAGAGTGCACAGGGACTACATCTGTGCAATTTGAGCTGAAGTAGAAAACAATTAACTTAAGTTGATTAGCCGAGTAGTGAAGGGAATGTATGTAATGAAATCGACAGAATCTGGTGACTCATAGATCAGCACCAGGGTTTTTTCAGTTGTGATTTGCAATTTTAACGTTTACTTATAGTCTTTGTTTATATTTTCACCGTTTACGATCATTATTCATTATGTTGCATTGACACTGTGATAACTCATGCATAATGTCAATACAAAACGATTCACACATTAAAGCGGCTGTGGTTTAAATTACACACAAATCTTTTTATCACGCGTTTTCTTTACCGTACATTACTTCGACTGGAGTGCGCGACCTTTTGAACCACATCGCCCCCCTGGAGTCGCAGGCCACAATAACAGCAGCGTTTGAAATACAGGTCGCCGGGGTCAATTAAAAAGCATACATTAGCCTATCCCGACCTTGTACCTGCGACGCCCTGAACGCATGTGTAAAGAAGAACGGCGCGCGGAGGTCAATGTCAGAGGCTGCTATCCTTGTGCAATGATAGGGCCATTATTATACAGCCTCAGCTTGACCCTAAACGCCGCTCGCAGTAACACGTAGCCACACATGAGGCGGGGAGGGGGTCTGGTTCATCGTGAGAGGTACAAAATGGGACAAATGGCAGGTTGGGAATGATACCAAGGCCAGATGGGACGAGGCAGCGCGTACACCTGTTCTGAATCACGCAACCTGTCGCCAAAACAAAGGCCTGCAGCGGCGGCGGCTAACGGCACGGGCTAACAGCAGTAGCAGCCGTGTTTTCAGTCACAACAATCTCACGCTTTGTTGTTATGAATCACTGCAAATGAGTGTTTTGTCAACACGGTGATCTGTGGCGGTGAGTTGGGCAGTTTGAATGGGAGTGGAAGCGGTTGGAGGCATTTCAGAACGTGCTTTTTGGTTTTGCCATGATGTATTTGCACAAAACAAACCATTTGATATGCTTACATTACATTACATTACATTACATTACATTACATTACATTATATTGTATTAGATCTACAGGGGATATAATTGGTCACTGTAGAAAATAAATCTGCAATAAAAACAAATGTTGCCTAAAAATAAAATGCCAATAACAACTAAACTTTGTAAAATAAAAGGTAATATGATGCTTTCTAGTCTTTTTGCCATTTTAAAGTCTGTGCGTAAAGAACGAGTTGGTATTTGATGCAAATATCAGCATGTCGGAAGGCAAAACGTATACCGACTGTGACAGAGACAAAATGTCATGTTTTATAACAGAAAATTCAGGATCTTGAACAAACAAAGCCAAAATGAAACTTTGCATTGGTCAAAGCATTTTTTTTGTCATAAAAACTGCCTTTTTTTTACCCACAAACAACAGATTGCCTCTTTCTGAAAAGGAAAAAAGAAAAGAAAGGTAAGATAAGATAAACAGAAAAAATGGAATATATAGAATTGAATAAAATATGGATGAAATAGCTCGTTCAATCCTCCAGGCTTTTAAAATACTACAGTAACACTAACCCTTTTGTATGTATTTTGTACTTTTCTCTGTCAATCTGACACATATTTTAGTGTGCAATCTTTTCCATGTAGAGTATGACTTGTTGTGCTTGAGTGCAGTACATTTGCCACATGTAAAGCGGCGGTTTCCCTCAGAAGAATCCCCATGTGTCGGAGTGACTGGGGTTTCCCTGCAGCACAGTAACACTCTGACGCCTGCCTGCTTTTCAAATGACTTCTAATTTTGCTTTTAAGCTGAAACCTGACCCAGAATCATAATTCATTATCATAGACAAAGCCGGGGAATAAATTGGGGACTCCGAGAAATGACTCTAAAAGCCATCAGTGGCGTGACAAGGGCAGTAAATCTTGGCTTGTACTCAGGTGTGACTGCATTGTGTTAAATTTGGAATTAGCTGCTCGCTGCTAACAACACATACATCAAACTAATGCTCTTCTGTCATTGGGCGGCTCGCTCGTAATCAGGGCACATCTGTGTCCGCATCCGCCGCCTCCGCTTCACTAACGTCACATTACACAGGACTGTACAGGCGCGCGCATCTGCAGAGACGATGAGCAAACTGAGGGAGTCCTGGAGGGAGCGAGCGGAGAGACATTCACATGCACTTAATTATGACGCAAAAAGTCACATCCACGTGATTTGTGTGACAGCGACTGGCCCCAGACACTTTATGACTTTGTCACTGTATTGCACTGTATTGCACTGTATTGCACTGCCCCTGTACAAGGCCCAGTATGTTGTTGAGTACACTAAAAGACAATACTACGGAGGTTATGCACTGACATTCTTTCATTTGAGAGGCAGAATCACGGGCTACATTAATTATAAAATGTGTTTCTTTGCCTTTTCTTGCCTCATTTTTGTGCATGAAGCTGTTGTTTTTGTCAAAATAACCGTGTAATAAAATGGAAACTGAAAGCTAGCTTGTACAGGCAGTTGGAGTTAGACACTATAACTGTTATTTTCCAGTAACAGATGGACTCAAAAACATCTTGTTCAAGGAGAGAAAGGTACAAAATCAGCACAAAATCTGCCTCAGTGATGAATGCGAGTGTAGCTGCCGTGTTCCTGTTGTTCATCTGGTTTTCTGCAACTGTTTAATTGAGTTTCATTGTTTAGAAGTCGAGTACAAACTATACATTCAGCCGAGTTGTAAGTCTTTGCATTTTAGTTGTGTTTTGAGCTGTAACAGGAGATAATGTCACTGTTTACGATCGACTCTACATTTGTGCCACTGCTCAAACTCTGGATGCTGCGATATCGTCTGCATGACCTCGATTCGAATTTCATTTTTGCGTTGTGAAGCTGATATGAAGGAATAAAACAATACAGGGTTAGGGCGGTAGTGTTGTTTAAAGGGAATAACACAGATATTACTCGTAAACAGAGACAAAACATCTCCATTTTGCCTGATGAAAGGTCAGATTCTCACGTCGTTGCTCTGAAACTGGAGCAGGAGGAGGGAAAGTTCACCTCTTTGTTCTGCTTGTCATCGTTTCACGGCCTCAGCACTGACGCCGTGAAAAACTGCAGATGGTTTCGGACCAGTAAGTGACATTTCTGCTCCAACAGCAAATTCACTTCAAATGCATAAAAGTTTAACGATGCTTTGTCCAATACGACGAGACATAAGTATAATCCAGGTTTACTTCAAGGCATTTGTGCAATTTTACTGTGTTTTACATTTTTCAGATTTTTTTTTCTATTTTTATTTGTCTTTGTTCATGATGATTATTTTTTTTATTTATTTTTTTATTTTCAGTAATGTGTCAAAACAAACAGTGAAATCCAATTATGATTAATAAAATGCCAACAACTTGTCGTCCCTTATTACATTATTTTTGCAAGGTCGACTTTGGCTTTATGTTTGACTCTGTTTTAAATTAATTTTGAAATAATGATGTATGCTGTTATTTGTTTGTTTTAAGATGTGATATTCTGTTGGGATTTTAATGCATTGTTTATGTCTGTAACGTACTTTGAATTGCATTTTGTATGAATTGTACACATAAATTAAAGAAGCGTTCAGACCGTTCGAAATTCACTCCAAATGCTCAAAACACAGGAGTGATCAAGTGGAGATCTTCATGTCACAATGCTCTTTAAAGTCTTTGTGACACATATAAATCTATGGCTGCAAATGGATTCAATTAAATAATAAAACATCTTCAGGAGGGACAATGTCGTTTCCTGGTCAAAACTTAAATGTTGCGATCGCAAACTGACCTTTATCCATACGTGTACGACCTGCAGTCTTCATTGCTCAATAACTGCATGTTAAACAGAGCAGTGGGCGGGGATAGGGGGGTAGGTGAAAACAGACATTTCCTGCACACTCAAGCCCCAACTGCAGGACAACACAGGACACTGCTACAACATGATTAAAAGCTTGTTTAAAGTGCATTTTACACAATATGTCTAACTATAACGCCGGTACCTTCAGTCCTCACCCACACATACGCACACCTCCTCCGTCTGGATTGCTATAATAAGCCACATTATCCTACTTTTCCCTCAGTGTTCCACATTCCGACCGTGCCACTGCAATACAAAGCAGACAGAAGTGGGAGAATCAGGATGCTGCTCTCGTCTCGTTCGTCGCTCTGGCCTCCATCTCTGGCTCTGGATCGCTTCATAGTTTTGGGGCATCCCTCCCGCAACTCCAAAACCAGTCTGAACCGGGTCCGTCTGCAGCGACATTTTCCCGAACTCCGCGCATTTCCCGTTGTTTTTCTTTTTTTTTCTGTGCGTGTGTGTGATTCATGTCTGGCGCCCAAACATCAATGAAACACGCTTGTATTCTATAGCTGCGGGCGGCGCGACACCGAACGTATTCTGAAGGGACTGGAGAGCAGAAGGGGGGGAAAAAAAAGGGTATACAGGCCGCGATTCGTTCGGGGTGTAGCCGGCGTTACGATGAAAACAGCCACGTTCCATTCAGAGGTAATGGAAAAGTCAAAAGAAATGAGCTGGGTTAGGATTGAAGAGCGTCGCGTTTGCAGCACGGCGAGGTGTCTCCGGCCCATTGAAGCCAACGCGCCTCGACTAAGCTCGCCTCTGTTCCCCACCGGTCGACTGACGCCTTCATTTTCCCTGACAGAACGTGTTCAAGGGCCGCCGACCGCAGGCGCGACAACGGAAATCGAACGCAGGCAAAGGTTTCCTCTCCAATTCTCGTCGGGAAACTCAAAATTCGCCATCGATACTCGTCGGGGAATCGTCGTTTTGGTTGAATGGATGTCGTTCTGACCGGTGTCGACGATATAGGGGAAAGGGAGTGCATTTACTTCTTTTGAGGAAAACTGATGAAGATTGTCAAGTGATATTATGTCAGAACGGAACAGAAATGTGCTGAAATCTGTTTTTAGACGTAACGGTTGAGGTTTAATCAACAGACAAACAGGAAATGTCTGTAAAAAATGAGACAAAAGTGCAGAAATATCGTATATAAATAACGTAACTTTTTCACTTTTTATCTTTAATCCGCTCTTTTTGTAGCATTTCTTCAAAACAACAATGACAATATTACTTACATGTTGATATAA
This sequence comes from Eucyclogobius newberryi, assembly GCF_026437365.1. Classification (NCBI taxonomy): domain Eukaryota; kingdom Metazoa; phylum Chordata; class Actinopteri; order Gobiiformes; family Gobiidae; genus Eucyclogobius; species Eucyclogobius newberryi. The sequence goes on from NW_027315812.1 coordinate 9,809,629, forward strand.
TGCCCACCTCTAATAGTTCAGATGATTTTTATGAGCAGATGGAATTGCAAAGGTTGATAACGTATCTCTAAACCTGTTATATAGTCACTTTTAAGGATGTCACTATATTTAATTGTAACGGTCATCACAATTTTACGGTCATTCATGAATATTGAAACCACGACCAAACAACTTTGACATTTTCTTCCACCTCATTGTCTAATAGCTTTATAAATTCAAACTTCCTGAATGATAAAGTCACTTTAATGTGATGTTTACGCCCATGAAACACTGAAATTACTTCATGTTGCTTCTACGATGGTCAGGATTATTATTTATTATAGCTCTTACGTTTCTATTTCGAGCTAAACTATCGCAGCTAATGATTAATCAGATAATTCAGTCACATTTCTTCCCGTTACACGAAGTTCACGTACAAAGGCTTTAACAATGGAACACAGTTTGACAAAGTAAAGCCAAAAATATCCAGAATTACCCAAGCCATTAGTAAACAAGTACCACTGGACACAATTACCACGACAGACCATCAATCAGATTAATGAAGCTTCAGATAAAGCACTGTTTTAGCCAATAGTTAATAATTGGCCGTAGCAAATAGAGGACGAAGAAATGTGATAAAAGCAAATGGTCTGAAAAAGATGATGTAATTCTCCACGGAGGTTTATTTTAGTTTTGCCACATTTAAAATACTAAAACTGTTGCTACGTTATACTCAAAGGCTGTGTAGAATATGACAAACAAAAATACATGGTCAGAATGTTGTGCTTCTGTGAAATGACGTGAACAATAAGAAACGTGAGTGAAATCTGATGTAAACTTTACACAAACAAAGGAACTGCAGGGTGTAAATGTGTCGTATGGAATTAGTAAATTGCATTGTGTATCGCATCTAATGACTATGTCGGGGGCCACTTTATATAAGCTAAAATGATATGAATAACTATGAATCTGTGAAACGTTTTGCTAATAAAAACAAACTGCTGCGTCACTGCCGGTAAATACATTCATCACTTTATAGAGTCTGAAAACGTTTGATGGACCGATATTTTAATATTTAGTGTCTTCAAATCTCCATTGGTTTTATTAGACTAACTGAAAATCCAATTCATGTGGAAGATATGCAAAATTTGAACATTGAGCGCATCGTTTATGTGAAAAATACTGTAAAGAAAGCTGATTAAAATGAAAAAATATCTGTTTTGTGTTTGTTTTGGTTGTTTCATCTCCTTAAAAAAATAAAGATATGTTTTTTTCTTTCTAATAAGTTGATATTTCTGCACATTTATCTGATAATTAAACCTCAATGAACACGTTTAAACACATGTTTTAACACATTTCCGTCGGACTTATATAATATCGTTGTCGAGCATATTCAATAAAAACATACACATAGCTCTATAAATTTCACCAAACTGGGGAAAACTATAGCCAAGACTTTAAACAAAATCTTAAATGAACACGTTTAGTACGTTTTAGCGTTTGGTCGAACCTGTCACGCTTTAAGGTGTGCAATATTTCACATTTTCCGAGGCGCCGTGGCCCCCCGACTCCGAGCAGGGGCTCCATCTGCTCCGCCCGCTCCGCCTTCATCCCGGGATTATCAGTTATCAGACGCCTCCTCCGCTGGGCCCGCCGCTCAACTCATCTGCTCCTGCGAGGCGCTCCACTGCCCGTCATAATTGAGGCCGATACCGTTTCCCCCCCGGCGGCCATCTTACTGCCCCCCCACCCGCCCCTCCTGTCCCGCCGCCTGTGAACCTAATCGCTTTCTTCAAAATGTCCTCTTTGGGCAATAGTTAAAAGGGAACCCAGGGACCCCGGTCTTTGTAGAAGCTGACATCCTGAAAAGTGCCATTATTGCAGGTTACTTCTTCATCCAGTCGCATATTTTAGACACAGCATTTAAAAAGATAAATATGACCAAATACAAGGTCAGAACAATGATCTTGTGTTGATACGTGAAACAATAGAGATATATTTTGCCCCTGGATAGCTAAAAAAACAATAAAACCAACATTATAACACAAAAAAAGCAAAATTGTGACATTAAATTAAGATATTCTAATGGTCAATCTACAACAATGGACAACACTTCTGCTTCATAGTTACAAACCTCGACCTTCTACATTTCTGTGAAACGCTGAAATAATCCGAGTGTTGTCAGAGGGTAGTTCATGTCAGAAAGTGGAGCAGCTGAAAATCCTGCTGAAGTTTCCTCAGTTTGATGAACACGTCTGAGCTTTGAGTGAAGCAGCTGACGAGGCTCAACCATCGCTCTGGACTGAGCTAAACCTTTCAACTTATAACAATCATTTACAACATTTTAGTCTCTTTTTAATGAGATTTTGAGAGGAAATGTAACAGTACCATGCTTCAGCAAGACAATGGGAACACTTAAACCTTACAAACTTGTATTTGCATAATGGCATGATGAATTAGTTGATAATTGTTTCAAAGAAAACTCGACAGGCTGGACAGTTGAGTTCTTTATATGGATTAAAGGTGCACGATGTAACTTGGCTCAGTGTTATGTTTTTGCCCTGAATGTTCCACAGCAGAGCATTTTACATTTATATCTTGCATTTATTCAATGAAAGGTGTTTTTATTACTCAAAAATACTTTTAAAAACATGCATTCCTAATATAAGTGGGCACGCTTTAAAATGATGATAAAAAGCATTGTAAAAGTTTGTCAAAAATCTAACTGTGACGGGCTGTTTTTGTTTACATTTGTGTAAGAAAGTAACTTATTACACTTCGGATTGACTTTGGTCCTGTGGTGGTCCATCCTGCTCCACTTCACCTGATTTTCACTATTTTCAAACGTGAAAACAGTAAGTAGTTCATTCTAAACTCTTTCCAGCTCCACATGTGCCTCTCACTTACCTCATGCATTCCAGCATCCTAAATATTCACCACGATGACTTTGTAAGCACTTTTCATGGATCTCTGAGCCCAGAGTGGGTTTTGCAGTCGGCAGTAAAGCTAACAAACACCTCCTGCCTCTCCAGAATAAAACCCTTTATATTTAGATGCAGAGAAAGCGCCGTGGTCTCATTTTCACCCAAATAGATGCTTTTTCCAATACATCGAGGTACATGAATTACTTCTGTTTTTCATGTTTCAACACAGTGAAAACAAAAGATTCATCACCTTAATGCAGTTCTTATGCACGGTAAAGAAAAACACCATATAAAAAGTGACTCATTGCATTTTGTATCATTCATTCATATTAGAGAGAGGAGAGTGATACAGAATGGACCGCGCTTCAGGCTTGAACGCATCACGGAGCGATTTAGCTTCACGCCACGGCCGCGTAAACGCCACGGCCGCGTTGTCCCCACGGCCGCGTAGTCGCTCTTCAGGAGGAAACAGGGTAACTAGGTCATCAGCACGGAGCTCTGGTTCTAGCGCTCGATCGCCGGCAGAGGAACGGAACGGTTTGAAGCTTCAGAAAGACCAGTCAGCTCGCATAATATAACGCTAAACCTGTCTCTGATGTCTGAGATTATAGGTTTGCTCATTTCAGTAGAGGAAAGAAAAGTACATCCTCGCGCGTAAGAAAAGGTGAGTCAGGTGTGTTTTCCTCAAGGACACGATGATGCGATCTGCAGCGCAAATAATGCATCTATAAGCGCGGTAACAGTTTTGATTGAATTGAGTTTTAGTTAAAGTATTCTGACATTTGCAGTGACCTTGATTAGTAGTGATGCTGTTTTTTTTGCCCACACAGGGAAGACAACGCGGACGTCACATGGAGATCAGAGCAGTCGGCTGCAGTTATCAAACGTTTTTATGGCTTTTCACAACCTCATAACAGGGAAAATAGCACAATCACCTAAAAATTGGTTTGATACTGATCATTTTCTGTGTTTACATTAGCAACTATAACCATTATGGCAGAGGACGATAGATACAAATAGACTGGTTAGTGACGGGCGATGGTGTTTTTTTTTTTCAATACGATACCAAGTTTTCATCGCACAGATATTGCACAGATTTATGGGTTTGAGGCTGTGCAGAGCTCTAAAAGAAGCTGCTGTCCGCTCTGGTTCTAAAAGCTCATGTTAGAGAGCGGAGCATGAACGGGCCTCTGCACACGGACACAGACTGAGCAGCGGCGGGAGAAGAAGAATCACGCTTCCCGCAGTACTGCTCAGCGTCCAGCAGAGGCCACTATAAGACGGTGACTTACAGCCAAGCTTCAGCAGCAGAAGTGAGGGGAAAAGAGGCTTATTTGGATAGATTTCGGAACAATTTAAATATAGTTAATCATTTTATTGGTCAATTGTTGCTGGTACCGATTGCCCTGAGCACATGTGTATTTGAAAGTTCATTTTTTGCGTGTAAACTTTTGTGGAGAAGGTTTGAACATAAGATGACTTGTATCCTGAGATGATGTGGCTCAGTTGTAATCGTGATGTTGGATGCAGTGTGTTATATTTTTATTCTAATGCGGATATAATGTTAATAGTTTATAGTGTGTTTAGCGTCGACTGTAGGAGCAGAATGTCTTTAGCCTGTGGTAGAGTGAATTTAATCATCAGAACTGGTACAAGACAGCCTCAAACACTGGAGCATTGTCGCTGCTCTGGCTCATTATTGACCCAATTCTTCAACAAGTAATTCAATGTCATCTTCGTGGCAGGGGAATTTAGCTTAGCGCGCTGCTAACAATACGCAGACTGAGTAATGATGTTCCCGCTAACAAAGGCATTCAGCGCGACAAACTTCTGTAGACCACATCATTAGCGGCGAATCAGACTTGACGTGATCCAAAAGTGCTTCGTATTAAACTAATGATATGCACTGGAACAAGAGGGCAAAGTTCACCAGCAGGGTACAAATATTACAAATGTTAGTCCGAGCCACAATGTTGACTAATTAACACAAATGGAAAATGTCGTGCCGTTGCAGTTTGTTTTGGACGATGCAATTATAACAGCATCATTTTAGAATTATCGTGCAGAAAACGGCAATTAAACCTAGACAATTTAACAACAAACGGACAATTTGTGCTGCTAGTGACGGGATCGTGAAAGATTGATGTATCGATGCAGACTGAGGTATGGAAAAGTATCGATATTTTTGCAAAAATACTTCTAAAAAAAAAAGGTTGTATTTTACTTTATCTGCGCATTAATTATCTGCAGAGAGAAAACAATGATAGCCAAGACGAAATTCTTTATAGCTGAGACGTTTCAGTGCATTTTAATACAAAACTCATTGATTATTGGATTGATATCACAAGCTTTGCCGTGGTATTGCTTGGTACCTGATCCTGATCCGTAGCGATGTTCTTACTTTGCCTCCACCGGACGAGTTACAGTCGATCTTTAACTTCAGTTTCAATGGTCGTTGCGGATAACTCGCTCAGGAAAGTAGTTCAAACGGCCAATACAACACGGGGCGTCGCTCTGAACGGTCTACAGGACTTTTATTTTGAAAGACAAAGCTCAGAAGATATAATCTGAACCTCCAAACATCCACTAATCACAGAGTTTTCCTCCGACGCCTTTCCTAAGAACAGGCCTGGGCAGTTGTGATTGGGCGACGAAACAAATGACACAATTTTATTTACGTTTCTAACCTCAATCCAACAGGAATGAGTTCAAACGTGTCTTTAAACGTATACATTGAGGTGTAATCATCAGATTAATGTAAAATGTCTCTAATATTAATAATAAAAGTGCAGAAATATCACTTTGTACCACAGTTTGAGAGCTTGAATGTACATTTTTCACAGCATTTTTTGTTTTATTTTACTTGATATTCACAATATCATCCAAATTTCGATATAAAAAGCAAACATGAACGACACTGGACATATCATGGTTCTTTCATGAGACTTTAAAGGGGAAATATTACAGATTAGACGTGTTTGTGGGACAGAAGGCCGATCCGTGCGCTACAACGAGCGGCGTAATCTCCGCCGCACGATGCTGGGCTCATGGGACGACAAATCACCAGAGGGACGAGAGAGAGAGGGCGGGCTTAGTCTCCGGCCCCGCCCACTCCAGATGGACATATTCAAACCATTAGCGAGCGAGCGCTGACGACTCCATCAGGACCATTTTGGGTTCGGATAAACGCGGGGGAAGAGCTTGTTCACGCCGTTTACGCAGCGAAACGAGAGAAGCCGTGGTCGTTTTCTAGTGTTTGATGATCGTTTGTTCCTTTCTATAATTGCGGGACTTTGTTGTTTGAGATAAAACTAAGTGACACTCGATGGCTGTGAAAGTGCAGCAGTGTTAAGTACGGGAGCAAAACAAGATTGAATTTGAAGTGTTGTTAAATGACATGAGTTGCAAGTGGGGAAGTCAAGAGTATTTGATTAATTGATGATTGAAGAGTTAGAAAATAATAAGACAGAGACTTTTAGAAACAGTGGTAAAAATATAAAAGTAATCGCTCGTACAAAGTGATTTTTATCTGGCTTTTTGTCACATTAACTTCGGATTATCATTAAAAAAGTATGATTAAAAAAAAAGAAGAAAAAAAAGAAATGTCACTATTGTTTGGTGACAATGACTGTGAATAATTTGTAAAATCAGGATGTTTCTTTTCACAATGGTAAAACTTGTAATCAATGTAACAAAGCCATGGGAAAAAAACAAAATGCTGCAGCGCAATGTTTGACTTCATTTAAAATTTGACATGATTGACCAACTTTGGACCAATTTGGATGTTTATTCTGGAGTTTGTCTGCCTTAGTTTTCGTCTGGATGTCTTTTCATCTTCTTTTGTCTATTCTGTTTCTTGTCTTTTAAAATTTTGAAACATTTGAAAAGAAATCCATAGTTTTGAGCAAAATATGTGTTAAATCCACACGACCGTCGACCAGTGTCATTTCTAACACTTTATAGCTAATAAACTGTACAAACGTGAACAACTATAACACAATTACCTAGAAAAAACATATACAAATGTGTTAGTTCTGTTCATCCATTTATCAACATCTTGTTTATTTCTTCTGTGACTTTCGTTTTTCTCTTTAGTCTTTCTCTAGATACTCCAAGTGCTGCGACAGTGGGGCCCTAAATGCTGATGATTTAAGGGTAAGTGTCCGAGGGCGTTGAGTGAAGAGGCTCTCCCCTGCACTCTCTCGGCTCTGGTTTATCCGTCTGCTCTTCACTGCTTCATAAATCTGTACGAGAGCGGCGAGGATCAGGGCTGCGATCCTCGCCGCTCTGCCCGAGTCTGCGCCGTTTGTGAAGCCGCGGCGAGCGATCGGAGGAAAAGCGTTCACCGACTGCATCGGCACCACAGTTTAGGGAGATCACGTCGATGAACGAGGGATGTTTTCATGGCAAATACTCGTGGATACTTTGACCATAAGAGTTACTACTGTGGTTAAATAGGACATGGCTATTAATCAAATTTGAATGATTGATTTGGTCATTTCTAATCATCAATGATCAGCCTTGGGGCTTTTTAATCAAGGTCCACAGCCCATCAGTCACAAAAAGGGTGTGGTCTTTTGTGATATTGCCCATGGTTAAGGCACAGTTTTTTAATCCCGCATAGAAGAGATTAGACTGCATAAAACACATCCTTCGCTGCTACTGGGAAAAGCCGTCAGGAGCAGTGGACGAACACAGATGTTTGAGCTGTAACTTCACGAAGGAGAACTGACCTGCTGTTCCTATCCCGCTTAGCCAAGAATAGAACACAGGACGACAACAAAAGTGGACAAAACTGGATAAAAAGACGAGCTAGCAGAAGTTTTAGGCCAACTTGACCTTGATAAACGCATAATGTGGGCTACTTTTCTCCTGCTCGTGGTCCAGACTTTGGCGATCTCTCAATCCGGTCGCTTTCAAGCCAAACTCAGACAGAACTGTGCAATCAGGTTTGTTTATTTGAGCAATTCACGGCCCATTGTGTTATTTTTTTCCAGACAGACATATTTATTTTGACACGGACGGACCATGTCACCTGTCGATCACGCCCATCTGAAGGTGTATTGGGGAATAATTGTGTATAAAACCATAATCTCTCAGCTACAAATCAAAATCCTGGCTAGCAAAGAGAAATATGTTTACCCCATTTGCTAATTGAATTGTGGATGAACTTTCTAAATCGTTTTCTATTCCTCATCAGCCGGGCCTGCACGAAGCGCCTTACTCTTACTACTTTAAACTCCAACATCCAGTAACTTTGTAGAGTCTTGCTTACGTCTCGCGTCTTCCGGACCATCACTCGCCAGTTTGACACATCACCTAAAATAAACGAAATATAAATAAACTAAATAGCCCGCGAGGAAAACAACCTGACCCAACCGCGACTCCGGTCCCCAGAATTTATCGGACCCTTTATCACGCCGTAAGGATGAAATAACGGCGCCACATAAATCCTCCCGCATCACACTGGGCATTATAACTCCAAAAGGGTTATTTATTGCGAGGCGGCAAGCGCAACTGTCAGGCCGGACTGTCAGCGGCACTTTGAGAGCCAGCTGAATCATGGGAAATGTTGTTTTTCACTCCGCTCTTGTTTAAAGTGACAGGGCGCAGTCGCGGGGTCACCTTGTAATTGAACATGGCCGAACAGTTTATTTGGCGGAGGGACTGGGGGTCGGAGATCGCAGAGGCGGACGGTGTTCGCCGGGACGAAGTGAGGACGGGCGACAAAGGGTTTGGAGACAAAGGAAGACCGAGGGAGGAGAAATACTGCGCCAAACTCAGCCGACAGAGCAGCAAATATTTAAAGAGTTCCAGCTGTATCGCTCGAGAAATGTCAAGTGGTGAAGCTTAAAACAATAGAATAGTTTGTAGGAGAGAGATTACTTTGTTTGGCAGCAGCTAATCCAGTTCTGTCTTTGTCAATCCATACAAATAAACCATTCAGCAGTTCATTCATTGTAGATACAAATACAAACATTAACAGGCTGTAACACATCTAATTCTAATGTTACAATTATCATTAGTAGATGTAACAACACAGTATTATCATTTTTCTAAAAGTTTCACAACATGATGAAAAATCTGCGAAATTCTTTATGAAATCAAACTTTCTGAATGACAAAATGAACAGCCAGATACAACACACTTGATATTAAGTAAAGTCAAGACTAACAACTTATTTTGAATTAATCCTCACTACTACATTTTTTGATTATTGATGAATCATCTTAACGACTAAGGATGACAGTTGGCCACTGTCCAGGGTGTACCCTGCCTAAGGCCCGAAGTCACTGGGATAGGCTCCAGTCACCCGCGACCCGGAAAGGGAACAAGCGGTAGAAAATGGATGGATGGATGGATGGACTATACTATGATTTTATTATTATATTTCCCTCAATGATTCTTGATTTGATTCTTTCATAACATATAAAAGACATGATCAATGACACACAGTGAATGAAAAATAAATGAAAAGGAGCAGAAAGAAGAGCAATTTGATATTATCTGCTCCTTTTTCAACTTGTAATTAACAACAAACACAATGAAGATTTGCATAAAGTAACAACAATACTTTGCAAACAGATCTCCACTCTTTTATCCACCTCATTTTAAAATGTTTCATGTCTTTCTTAACCCAAATTATTTTCCTTGATATTCTGATTTCTTTGCTTCATCATTTACTTTTGTTCTGAATCTTTTTGAAAATGCCTCTTTCTTTTAGATGAACATTTTGGTTTAATGATCTCTATAACGACTGCTGTGGACAATATTTAACAGCCACGTGTTCAAATGTCCCTGTAAACGTCTGGTTTGAGGTTCAAGTATCGCACATAACATGAACGGACCGTGAAATAAACCACAAAATTGAAGAACTATCACTTTATCCTTGGACGATCACGACACATGTCTCTTTCTGAGGTCATTTCAAACCGTTTTAATCACCGACAATACACTCGACAAACAAATCTTCTCCAAAACAACGATTGCGATAATACCAATTTTTCATCTCCCACTCCTCGACTTATAAAGCTCGTCTGTGGGATAAACTTACAAAAAATATAACCTTGAGACAAACAATGGATGGACAAAGCAAATGGCGACCAGCCCCATTCGAAGAGACCCGTCCCACACCGGGATAGAGAAGAGACCCGTCCCACACCGGGATAGAGAAAAGACCCGTCCCACACCGGGATAGAGAAGAGACCCATCCCACACCGGGATAGAGAAGAGACCCATCCCACACCGGGATAGAGAAGAGACCCGTCCCACACCGGGATAGAGAAGAGACCCGTCCCACACCGGGATAGAGAAGAGACCCGTCCCACACCGGGATAGAGAAGAGACCCGTCCCACACCGGGATAGAGAAGAGACCCATCCCACACCGGGATAGAGAAGAGACCCGTCCCACACCGGGATAGAGAAGAGACCCGTCCCACACCGGGATAGAGAAGAGACCGTCCCACACTGGGATAGAGAAGAGACCCGTCCCACACTGGGATAGAGAAGGTCCGAACAAAGGAAAAATAGTCAATATCAATGTCAAAACCTCTTTTTAGGCCGATTCTCCTGCACCAAAACACCTGCCCCTCCGTCACCGCTCTCCCGCTCTTTCCGCACCATCAGGCGACGTTTAAGCCAGCTGTTCCGAGGCCCTCGTCTTCTTCACTGCGTCGTCGCTGCGTCTCCCCGTCCTCCACGTCGCGGTCTCCAGTGTCTCTCGCTGCGACGGTGAGAGACTCTGACACCAATCTGCGAACGCACGGTCCCCACGGCGCCCGGAGCACACAGCTGCGCTCGCGGCCCACTTTCTGCCACGGCCCACCCACTCCGCCACCGCCACTGCCAATGGGACAATAACATCCTCTTCAGGTCGTGTTAAAGGTGCAATGTGCAACTCCCGGACTCCTGTGGAAGGCAGAGAGTGCTTTACCTGGAATGGACGGTATGACTCGCATGTTTATTGTAGTATATTGTGTATTGTAGCTAAAAAAAACTTCAAATCAAATAAATCCAAGACAGAAATGCTCAAGGCCAAACTGTGGAACATTCCCGGCAAAGCAGTACATCTCCATGGAGACGAGCTGGTGACGTATCTCCGACAAGAAAGGTCATTCTTAAAGGAGACTACATATACTCCTTGTTTTCCCCCAGGTATTGAAGTATAACATAAGCACTAATAGACAGTAACAAAGTACACAAATGTATTTTGTAGGTATCTGTACTATACTTTGTACTTTTCAGTCCTGTTCAAAAATTTTGTGAAGTACAAAGTATTTTTACTCACTGTCTGACCTGCAGATGCCACATGATTTGGAGTTCTGACTTTATGCAAACAAAATATATAGATAAAAATGAACAGAATAATGAAGTTATCAATTAAGTCGCTAAAAATCTGCACTATTCTTCATCGAGACTGCTTCATGCAACTTTGAGCAGACTTAAAGTGAAATGTTGGGGTAATTTCTTGTGTCAAACACCTTCACCAGCAGAAGACTGGACCGGCCCAGACTGTTCTGTCTGTTCTTTAGAGACTATTTTAAACACTTATTTAAAGAATAATGTTACTAATGATGATTTATACAAGAAAAATGTAATATACCATGTTGTAGTTAAACATATATTCATTGAAATGCCGACACCCATAAGCTTAGACCTGTATCAAGTATTGGTAACAACTAAATAAACTCAATATTACATCAATAAAACACACATATTGCTAGTGTTGTAGGTCTTCACCAGCTTTTAAACACAACTAAACCATGACTAATGTACGTTTTAACTTGTAACATAAATCTAGTTCAAGGTAGGGCGAAAACGTGATCACAAATGACAATAAATGAAACAAAGAAACGCCCGTCTTCTCGGCGCACGCCGTCGCTCTCTCCTCGCACCTTCTCCTTCGTCTGCTTAAACTTCTCCGTCGCTCACTTATCGCAGGTTGGCAGCATCAAAGATAAGCACCAAACAAAACCGTCATCGCTCGCCTGGAACATCTGCTCCCTCTCTCGCTCCAGTTTTTTTTTTGCTGTTTGATTTTGTTGGCAGCGTCTCGGGAAACGCCGGTCGGATGTGACATGCTGCCGGGCTTTTTTCCACACAAAAAAAACGTGCGGCGTGTTGAATTTAAAATCAAACATACGCGGCGCAGACAGGGGCATTGTGGCGCTGCAAAGAACTGACACGGCCCTCTCTTTAGGAAATGGGAAAACGCACCTGACATGTATTTACAGATCGCTACAGCTTTGTTAAGAGCGGGAGAGGAAGAAAGTAGAAAGTGCGGCGCTATCAGGGAGCAGAGCCTGTCAAAATGATAACAAAGGAGGTTATTTCTTACGGAGGCCGGAGGAGCGCTCGTCTGAACGGGTCAAAGTTGGTGTCAGATTGAGAGCCTGGAAGCGCGGTTAAGCCCGGCGAGTGACACACAAACGAATTAAGAGACTAGATTTGGACAATTGAAAGCATCTTTTTCACCGCAGTTTGTCTCGGATAAAACGCTGTTGGCGAGACGAGCTCGAGCGGCAGAGTGGGGAACGTTTCGGGTTCGATCCGAGCTTCTGCCGTGGCACGTTGTTGGGTCCCGCCTCTCCTGTGTGAGTGTGCGGTGTGAGTGACTGTGTGTGTGATCACGATCATGTGTGTGAGTGTGGTGATCATGGTGATGGATGCGGTCGGTGCAGATTGGCAGCCACGTGTCTGGTGATGGTTGACTACAGGGCGGCTGTGGCTACAGGGACGGACAACAACCAACTGTGGGGGAGAAATAATTCAAATCCCAGCATTTTGCACTGTGGGTATTTTTAAAAAGGGTGCGGATATCCAGCAGTAGTGGCACAGCAGTGGGGAGGGGCAGTAGTAGTGAGGGGCAGCAGTGGGAAGGGGCAGCAGTGGTGAGGGGCAGCAGTGGGGAGGGGCAGTAGTAGTGAGGGGCAGCAGTGGGGAGGGGCAGCAGTGGTGTGGGGCAGCAGTGGGGAGGGGAAGTAGTAGTGAGGGGCAGCAGTGGAGAGGGGCAGTAGTAGTGAAGGGCAGCAGTGGGGAGGGGCAGCAGTGGGGAGGGGCAGCAGTGGGGAGGGGCAGTAGTGGGGAGGGGCAGCAGTGGGGAGGGGCAGCAGTGGGGAGGGGCAGTAGTGGGGAGGGGGAGCAGTGGGGAGGGGCAGCAGTGGTGAGGGGCAGCAGTGGGGAGGGGCAGCAGTGGGGAGGGGCAGCAGTGGTGAGGGGCAGTAGTAGTGAGGAGGGGCAGCAGTGGGGAGGGGCAGTAGTGGGGAGGGGGAGCAGTGGGGAGGGGCAGTAGTGGGGAGGGGCAGCAGTGGGGAGGGGCAGCAGTGGGGAGGGGCAGCAGTGGGGAGGGGCAGCAGTGGTGAGGGGCAGTAGTAGTGAGGGGCAGCAGTGGGGAGGGGCAGCAGTGGGGAGGGGCAGCAGTGGGGAGGGGGAGCAGTGGGGAGGGGCAGTAGTGGTGAGGGGCAGCAGTGGTGAGGGGCAGCAGTGGGGAGGGGCAGCAGTGGGGAGGGGCAGTAGTAGTGAGGGGCAGCAGTGGGGAGGGGCAGCAGTGGTGAGGGGCAGTAGTGGGGAGGGGCAGCAGTGGGGAGGGGCAGCAGTGGGGAGGGGCAGTAGTGGGGAGGGGGAGCAGTGGGGAGGGGCAGTAGTGGTGAGGGGCAGCAGTGGTGAGGGGCAGCAGTGGGGAGGGGCAGCAGTGGGGAGGGGCAGTAGTAGTGAGGGGCAGCAGTGGGGAGGGGCAGCAGTGGTGAGGGGCAGTAGTGGTGAGGGGCAGCAGTGGGGAGGGGCAGCAGTGGGGAGGGGCAGCAGTGGGGAGGGGCAGCAGTGGGGAGGGGCAGTAGTGGGGAGGGGGAGCAGTGGGGAGGGGCAGTAGTGGTGAGGGGCAGTAGTGGGGAGGGGCAGTAGTGGGGAGGGGGAGCAGTGGGGAGGGGCAGTAGTGGTGAGGGGCAGTAGTGGGGAGGGGCAGCAGTGGGGAGGGGCAGCAGTGGTGAGGGGCAGTAGTAGTGAGGGGCAGCAGTGGGGAGGGGCAGCAGTGGTGAGGGGCAGCAGTGGGGAGGGGCAGCAGTGGGGAGGGGCAGTAGTGGTGAGGGGCAGTAGTGGGGAGGGGCAGTAGTGGGGAGGGGCAGCAGTGGTGAGGGGCAGTAGTGGGGAGGGGCAGCAGTGGGGAGGGGCAGTAGTGGGGAGGGGCAGCAGTGGGGAGGGGCAGCAGTGGGGAGGGGCAGCAGTGGGGAGGGGCAGTAGTAGTGAGGGGCAGCAGTGGGGAGGGGCAGCAGTGGGGAGGGGCAGTAGTGGGGAGGGGGAGCAGTGGGGAGGGGCAGCAGTGGGGAGGGGCAGCAGTGGGGAGGGGCAGTAGTGGGGAGGGGGAGCAGTGGGGAGGGGCAGCAGTGGGGAGGGGCAGCAGTGGGGAGGGGCAGCAGTGGGGAGGGGCAGCAGTGGGGAGGGGCAGCAGACCACAGGCTCTGCCAAAGCCCTCACAGTCCCACACTGAAGACCACCAGCCGGGCCTCGCACACCGAGCCAACAGCATCTCTGTCATGATCAAGCAGCGAAACAGCACGAGCACACTTTAGCTCACTTTAGCTCACTTTAGCTCACTTTAGCTCACTTTAGCACTGTGCATCCTCGCTCCTCCAAGGCCCTAATCATCACTGACAGCCTCTCCTCCTCCTCCTCCTCCTCGTCTCATCCGACTCAAACCAAACCACCAATTGGCCTCAAATCATCCACACATAATCTCCCGGCCTCAGTGTTTCGAGGGCCGGCTGCTGTACACAAGCCAGAAAAAGGGAACAAAGCAGAGGAGAAATACTTTGAGAGAGAGAGAGAGAGAGAGAGAGAGAGGGGGGGGGGGCACTGTTTTGGGTAATTGCAGTCAATAGACAAAAGTACAAAACAGACAGTCTTCACGGGCCACACCAGATTAGGAAACAAAACGGTGCAACAGGAAGTGACACAAGTTCAACACTAAAAACACATCAAAGACAAACTCCTGCTGCTTATGGTGAAAGTCACTCTGAAGTTTATATGAAATTACCCTAAAACAGCAAACACTCCTCTCTCCTCTCCTCTCCTCTTCTCTTCTCTCCTCTCTTCTCTCCTCTTCTCTCTCCTCTTCTCTCCCCTCTTCTCTCCTCTCTTCTCTCTTCCTCCTCCTCTGCTCCTCCTCCTCTCTCTCCTCTCTCCTCTTCTCTCCCCTCTTCTCTCTCCTCTTCTCTCCCCTCTTCTCTCTCCTCTCTCTCCTCTTCTCTCCTCTCTTCTCTCTTCCTCCTCCTCTGCTCCTCCTCCTCTCTCTCCTCTCCCCTCTTCTCTCTTCTTCTCTCTCCTCTCCTCTCCTCCTCTTCTCTCTATCGCAAGATACATTGATTTCAATGCCATACTGTGGATCATTCAGGATTAATTCATAGCAATCTGATTTCTGGTGTAATCAGATTATTTGAATTATTGGGTAATCTGATTTATTATAGTTATTCGTTTTTTTCAAGCCATAAATGTACCTACTGCCAAACCCGTCACGATAACATATTATAATGTACGATACACAATAAAGATTAACGATAAAACTGAAATAGCTTTAATCCACCGACACAAATGACCTTAAAGCAATTAATCACAATCAATAAACCCTTTTCTAAAAACATGAATCGCAATAAATAAATCGCATAAATAATCACAGTCATAAACGTTACTTATTACACTCTCTCCGGCTCAAGGATTATTGTATTACAGAAAAATGTATTGTTCCATCCATCACACACCGAACGATGGATCAATACGGTCATTATTGAGCGTCCATCTGCTTAATTTCATACCAAATTTTAACTCCATTTCACATAATTTGGCCGTAACGGTGTTTGAGTTCGATATTAAGTAACGCGCCATTCTTTATCAAACGGCCCGATCATATTTTAGAGTGTAGCCTTCAGAACACTGGCCTCCCTGGGAATCACCCCCGTCCCCCATTTATCATCCCGTCCCAAAGCCACGCGTGCCCCGGCCCTGCTCCACTTCCCCGTCCTCCCAAAAGACTCTCCTTTTTTTTTTGGACTCGTCACGGTGGCTGCGCGCGCTCGCCGACTCGGACGGGCGACCGCTTGAGAGACAGACGGACGGACGGATCGACGGGACGTTGGCCGAACTTCATGGGACATTTGCGGCGCAGGGAAGGGGGGACGACAGGGGGCTCTCCGGTGTTTGGCAGGCATCGTTGAACAAGACACAGTCACTACAGAGGCCGAGGCAGGTACTGAGGCGCCGGCGCTGACCTGTGACGGCCCAAAGAGGCGGCGGCGGAGGCGGCGGAGGCGGCGATGGCGGCGGGTTCGTGTTGTGAATAAAGCAGCGCTAACGACACTGTCAAGTCCAGGACGCGATGAAAAGGCAGGGAGTGGTTTTGTCCCTAAAGTTTGTATTGAAAAGACGTCAGGATGATCAATCAATAATGAGAAGTAAAGTACAACAACATTTCAAATATAAGTGCAAAGTCTATTCAAATTGGGGCGGCGACAATTAAGCGACTGGACAAATGAAAAAAACGTTTAATGACAAAGACTGTGGCATTATGAAGTCAACGTGTAAAAAAATAAATACAAATTTTCTTTAAATTGAATCAAAAAATACACTATTTGTAAATATGTTCTTCCTAGAAACATTCAGTCACTTTATTTGGTTGATAATCTATTTTCTTATTGCACAATTGAAATAATGATTTGAAAAGTGATCCTTTGTTGCAGCCCTAATTTAATAAAAATATAACAATACCATTTTGCGACTTCAACAATGGATTGGTTTTGGTGTGCGGATGAGGATATTAAAAACAAAATGCTAAAGCTAACAGAGCTTTCAGAAAATGAAAAATGTGAGAGTGATGTCCACAATAATCATCATGTTTACATTAACTTCAAATGACCCTTGGAATTTTACATGTAATAATCCACGTCTTCAAACAGTAGAGGCCCAAATCTAAGGGAAGATATCCTGAGTGCGTCAATAATGTTTCTTTCCTTTTGTGCTGCGTGAACCTGCCCTTACTCTTACTCTAATGTTGCTATTACTGTATTTCTCCCATGAAAGAAAATGGAACATGAAAAAGAGTTTGCAGAGTTTTGACATTTGGCGCATCATCTTTGAGAATATTATTGAAATTCCCAAAGTTATGTAGTGCCAGTGAAATGTTTGTATCCTTGCGATCAGATATTGTATTTATTATGTTTTGGTGTCCTTAAAAAAAGAATACATTGAACCAAACTTTTTATCTATTGTATACCAACATTTTTATTATTATACATGACTAACTTTACAGTGAATGTTTATACTATTGTGTTTTCCCTCAGTTTTGTCTGTGTTTTCTTTCATCTTTTTATATTTCTTTTAATTTTTGTCAACAACAGAAAAAAAACATGACACAGAGAGCGAGCAAATAAAAAAGGTCTGAGTTTTACTGTCATCTTTACCACAGTTGAACATGAACTCTACAGCTGTGCATCAATTACATTACATTAATCGTCATTGTTCCCGTTCAAATAGATTTAAAAAGTGCAAAAGGGCTAACCACTCTGCCACCGAGCAGCTCAAAAACACAATCAGACACAAAACAAGCCGCTGAAACCGCCTCACCGCACCGTGCTCCCTACGATAACGCCCAATCCAATCCGACGTCACTTGATCTCATCGTCTTTCATAATCAATATCGAATTGTCATCGGTTGCGTGTAATTACTTCCAAGCGCGTCTCCCTGACCACTAAACAACAGCGATAACTGCGGCGCCCGCCACCGCCTGGGAACACGGAGGATATTATAACAGCTCATCGCGGCGTTAAAACTATAATGATTGCTGTGATGATGACAATAAAGACTGCATATTAGCGTACAGCAGCTAGCGGGGGGAGTGTGTGTGTGTGTGTGTGTGTGTGTGTGTGTGTGTGTGCGGGCGCGGAGAGAGAGAGCGAGCAAAACAAGTCGCGTCTCATCTTCTCCCGTCGGCTGAAATGGTTGGTGACAGTGCGCATGGGAGGGCGAGGAGGCGCGCACCACTTGACTTGAGTCATTAGCGTGCGATGGTGCCGGGCTTTCGTGATTTGAAGGCATATTTTTAGAGATAATAACCAGCTGGTGAGCGGGGGGCGCGGGCGAGGGGGAAGCGCCGCCGTGTCAAGTTGTGTCGAGGCCTTCGGGGCATGATGGGAAATGCAGGAGCCGATGTGATGAAAGCAGGAAGTGCGAGTGAGCGAGATGCGCGCGTTGATGCGGGTGGACAGGGGAGAGTCAGTTGAATTGTTTGGGCGAAAGTAGGCGATGGATCGGATTGTTTGAAAGGCGGTTGTTGGGTTTCGAAAGGCGATCGTTGGGTTTCGAAAGGCGGTCGTTGGGTCTCTAAGGCGGGCGTTGGGTCTCAAAGGCGGGCGTTGTGTTTCAAAGGCGGGCGTTGTGTTTCAAAGGCGGGCGTTGGGTTTCAAAGGCGGGCGTTGGGTTTCAAAGGCGGGCGTTGGGTTTCAAAGGCGGGCGTTGGGTCTCAAAGGCGGTCATTGGGTCTCAAAGGCGGTCGTTGGGTCTCAAAGGCGATCGTTGGGTCTCAAAGGCGATCGTTGGGTCTCAAAGGCGGTTGTTGGGTTTCAAAGGCGGGCGTTGGGTTTCAAAGGCGGTCATTGGGTTTCAACAATATTTGAAAGGTATTTTTGAAATGGGTTTTTGAAAATGTAAGAGGGACTGGCTGGTCAGGCGACTCTCAGATACTGATCTCTACATTGACCAGTTTTGAAGCATTGCCTACCATGGACCACTTCTGGAAAGATGAGAGATTACACGGTTAATCACCAGTCCTGGTTCTAAGCAAAGACAAACTTCCACGAGCCAAATGTAGAGAGCAGTATCTGGGAGTCGCTTGACAACATTTACAAAAACCCATTTCAAAAACACCTTTCAAATATTCTTGTATCATTCAGAACAAAAGCTATACCTTTTACCTCAGATACATAAGTTTTCATTATTTTCACTACTGAGCCATGTTTGTTTAGACACAAACAGATAACGTGTTTTGCTGATGAACCCGCCTGTCAATCACGCCCTTTGGAAATCGGGGAGACAGGATATGGTTCCAGACCCAAACGTCGTTGTAAAGTATGGTCAAAGTGTGTGGTCTTGGCTGGGCGGGCAAAATGGAACGGCATCCAGTTTAATTCAATGCATTTTCTCTTTGTCATTGGATAATTTTTTTTCAACTATTATCAGGCGCCTTGAGATAAAGCGCCTCTGAAAATGTAACCTCCAAAGAATTACACCCAGGTTTAATGCTTCTTAACGTTGCATGACTCAGCGTTTCTCTTGTAAATGAGTAAAAACAGAACTTTGGGATCAAATCAGACTGCTGTGTGCTGTCGTCTTCTGCTTGTACAACATTTGATTGATTGCTTTAATAACTAGTTAGACAGAAGTAAACACTGTACCCACTTTCTCCTTTCATGCTTAGAAAATCAGGTACCTCAGCTTTAAGGCGATTAGATAGAAACATGAACGTGCATTTGACCCGCTACTCACGAAGCAATAAATGTGTCGCCTGCAATAGTTTGGAGGTTGAGGATGTGCATAAAATGCTAATCACAGCACAAACCGAGCCCACGGCGGGACGACACTGTCTGTCAGCTGTAAACAAGGCAGAGCAGCTCGGACACAAAATCAATCTACATCTGTTCATTTATCCCAGACAGGAGCCAAATTGAAAAATGGATCGGTGGAGGTTCCCGCAAATCTGAATCTTGATCAAGGAGCGGCGCGCGCGGACACCTGGTTAGCCCGAGAAAATGGAGCCGGAGCGCCGGAGTTTGGGCGTGCAGTGCGCAGCCAATGAGAAATAGATTACGGCTTTGGCAAAAAAAGACGGTCTACGAACAGGTGTAGAGTCGGAGAAGTGCAATTAGACTTCACGAGCATCAGACATTTCTATGCAGGGCGAGTTGCTTTGCTGTAACTGTAATGGACGGCAGCGGGTGCCAAGAAATGGGGGGAAATAAATCTACAAAAAGTGGTAATCAGTGAATGCAATTGCGAGACATTTTTAAATTACAAGAACATGCATCCGAATATAGGATTTCTTCTGACTGCGACACCCATTATAAGAATAGTTATCTTAAAGGACAGGATGTCATGGGTTAATATGTTTTGTTACTGGCTTTTAAACATGCTCTTGATTACCTTTGTTTTTAGAACATGGTTTGCTAATGTAATCATGCAGTTATAACGTGATTTGAAGGCAGAAATGCTCAGAACCTCCAGATTTCTACCTTTAACGTGAAAAATGTGGGAAATTTGGAACATTGGAGTATTTGCTGAGACTCAGATGGGAGAGGACTTGCAAGCGTGAAGGAAGCAACATTAAAAAAAAAACAACTCCAGAGATGTTTTTGATGAGGGAACAATGTGGAACGGGATTAAAAGCAAAAGGAGTTGATATGTGTCCTTTAATGTCGCCAGTTCTGGTTTATTATAAAACACAGAGCGATAGATTCATTTTCTAGACTAACAAATGAGTATTTACAAATGCTTTTGAATAAACTCCCATGTTTTAGAAGAAAAAGGATGGATTTTCCTTCATTTTGATTGACGGAGTGGTTGATTTGACTGCTTTAGCTTTGATTTTTCATGATTTTTTTAATTATTTTTTAAACAAAATCATTCAAAATGTGATATCTTGAAACGTTTCCCTTTTGAATGCAGTCAACAAACAAACAAACTAAGGATTAAACGCAATTTGTGTTAATTCAGTTTCTCAAGATAGATATTTCTACCTAATAAACAATCAGCTTTTATGCACCAATTTACAGATAAATATAAATATGTTAACAGCATCATTTACTTCAAATTTAGTTTTCCCCTGTAACACATAGGACCTTCTCCGCCTCTGCTCGTTAATTTGTTTGCCATATTACTGCATAATTAACATTGTTTGAATTTATTTTTATGCCCATTAAGGATTTTTAATGGTACGACTGTTGGTCTGAGCTCATTTAACACTCCGCGCTCTGCTTTGTTCATACAATAATCTCATTTTTCTTCAGCGCGAATCCATTAGTATTAGCTGCAGCTGCGTCGTTAGCCTCGCCCCACAGGGATAGTTAAAGTTTTGTGTTATTTTATCTTATCCGAGCAGGTGATGTTGCCAAATGTCTTGCGTTCGGAAGGTAAATTTGCGCTGGGAGTGAAGCCGTCGTCATTATAAGGGTGTAATGAGAGGGAATGACGAGACAATGGCTCTGTGCAGTGAGCGGGCTCCAGTGAGCGGGCTCCAGCGCTCCTTCAGCGAGAGCCACAAGACGGATGAAAACACCGTCTGCGTCTGAACAAAGAGCAAATCTAAGAAGCACTTTGTTCCTTACATTTGTATAATTTAGTGCCTGCTTGAAACCCAGACGGCTTTAATTGTGCAATGTTAATACTTTCTTGTATTCTCATCGCTTTGCTTGAAATGTATAGCTTTAAATGTATGTATTGAGCATTTTATGAAGTGTTGTTTTGTTGCTTAAAAATACCTTGAGAAACATACAGTGAGCGGTGTCGCCTCGTCACAGAGCTGACTTGTAGCTTTGGCGAGTGGTGCCACATGCTTGTCTTTATGTAGATGGATTACTTTAATGCAAGATTGTGGAACATTCTAGACAAAGCCACGGAGGCAAGCTGGTGAAAGAGCCTGAAACATTACACAGTGCACTTTTAAGACATTATGAATTCAACACTAGAACATATGGGTGTATTGACTTGTTCTGTTTGGTCCCGGTGTGGTCCCGGTGTGGTCCCGGTATAGTCATGGTTTGGTCCTGGTTTGGTCCCGGTATAGTCATGGTTTGGTCCTGGTTTTCGTCCTGGTTTGGTCCCGTTATGGTCCCGGTTTTGCCTCGGTTTTGTCCCGGTTTGGTCTCGTCATGGTCCCGTTATGGTCTTGGTTTGGTCCCGGTTTGGTCCTGGCTTGTTTCTGGTTTGGTCCTGGTTTGTATCTGGTTTGGTCCTGGTTTGGTCCCGATATAGTCCTGGTTTGGTCCTGGTTTTTGTTCTGGTTTGGACCCGTTATGGTCCCGGTTTTGCCCCGGTTTGGTCCCGGTTTTGCCCCGGTTTGGTCCCGTTATGGTCTTGATTTGGTCTTGGTTTGGTCCTGGTTTGGTCCCGATATAGTCCTGGTTTGGTCCTGGTTTTTTTTCTGGTTTGGACCCGTTATGGTCCCGGTTTTGCCCCGGTTTGGTCCCGTTATGGTCTTGGTTTGGTCCTGGTTTGGTCCCGGTTTGGTCTCGCTTTGGTCCTGGTTTACGCCTGCTTTGGTCCTGGTTTTAGTCGTCGTGTAGTTCTTCTGGTCACGTGCAGGTGATGTTTTGAATGCTATTACCACTTATTTTTTGTCATTTGTGTCTAAGTTTTGTTCCATGGTTTGGATCCAGTATAGTCCCAATTTGATGTAGAGTGGGGATATTTTGTAATGAACTGGTGACGTGATGGTGCAGTGGTTTAGCATTAAGTCCTGGGTTTGAGTCTGCAACTTCTTTCATCTTCAAAATTGAGCCAAAGAAACGGCGTGGTACTGTTAGGTTCAGGGACAATATCCAAGCTTTTTAAAGTACAAAATGTTAATACAAAAAAAGAACGAAGTAAACTATAAATACAGACATATGTTATGAAAGGTATATAACATAGTATCTTCTGAGAAAAGTCACACCGTCGTCACCAAACAACACTCACAAACTTAACAAGAACTGAATGTGGTGGAAAGGTGCAACCGTTTATTTTTAGTGCCAACTTCAATACACTTTACTGAAACTTAGGTAAAAACTTTTGAGAACAATGTTGTAGCAGATACAGCCTTTTCCCTTTGCTCATAGATTATGTCGTAATCCAAACGAGTGAGAAAAGTCTAATTACTAAGTACGAATGTCTGCTTCATTGGACAGATTTGCCATAATAAGGGGACTTTAATGTTTGGTACATCTCCATGCAAACAGGGGACTTAAAAACTTGCCCAAGGACGACAGGTGAAAATTAGCTCTTGAGCTACAACGCATGACAATACAATGCATCTCTCCTGTTGAGGTTGATGGAGGCTGTGCACTGTCCAAGTCTCAAATAAATAAATAGACTGAATTTAAAAACATGAACTACATTCTAAAGGCTGGTGCCGTTCCATATATTAGATTAGCTCCATGTCATGTCGGCTATAAAAAGTAAAACGTGGTATAATAACCACAAAATAAGACGGTATTGTCGGTTGAGAGTGTGTGACCCGTGTGTGACCCGTGTGTGACCCGTGTGTGACCCGTGTGTGACCCCTGTGTGACCCCTGTGTGACCCTGTAGGCCTCTAGAGGGGTGTATCTCATCGCTCTCCGAGGACGGATGGAACAGATGATGGACGAGATGATGAACTCTGCGGCGCTCCGATGTTTGGACAGCCCTGAAGTCAAACGCGTGATAATGTGCGCCGTGCTGGAGGCTGTAGACTGGAGAGATGTCAGGGCTGAACACGGAGGCAAAATGAGGCGTGGGAAACCGGCCGTCCCTTGTCGCAAATTTAACTAGAACATGTGAAATTAGCTAATTCTCCAGGTTCTTCTCACCATCATCAGTAAAAATGTATTAGATTTAGTGTTTAATATAACTTCTGTCACAGCCAAACATCGTCACATCACGATCCTGGTCAGTTCAGGTTACCAAACAGGGGACGCATTACCAAACAGGGGACGCATTACCAAACAGGGGACGCATTACCAAACAGGGGACGCATTACCAAACAGGGGACGCATTACCAAACAGGGGACGCATTACCAAACAGGGGACGCATTACCAAACAGGGGACGCATTACCAAACAGGGGACGCATTACCAAACAGGGGACGCATTACCAAACAGGGGACGCATTACCAAACAGGGGAAACATTACCAAACAGGGGACGCATTACCAAACAGGGGACGCATTACCAAACAGGGGACGCATTACCAAACAGGGGACGCATTACCAAACAGGGGACGCATTACCAAACAGGGGACACATTACCAAACAGGGGACACATTACCAAACAGGGGACGCATTACCAAACAGGGGACGCATTACCAAACAGGGGACGCATTACAAATCAGGGGACGCATTACCAAACAGGGGACGCATTACCAAACAGGGGACACATTACCAAACAAGAGTCAAACTACCAAACAGAGGACAAATGTATCATATCAAATGTGATGGATAAACAAATCTACTTCAAACATTTTTTGGAACCATTATGATTGGATAATAGAATTAAAAACTATACATTGACAAAAATAAGAATCCAACAGAATTGTGTTCGAATATGTTTTGGTTCAGGTTTACTTATCAGACAGAAGTGAAAATAATCACATTTGAATGTTTTTAACATAACTTTTCATTTTTAATCAGGATTTTTTAATCAGCATTTTTTGTATTTATTTTTTATACAATTTTACAGTTTCAAAGCCCTCACCATGACAACAATGAATCATGCAATATATTTGTCACATAGTCGCCTCACGATCCCTCTCGATCCCTCACATAGTCGCCTCACGATCCTTCTCGACCCCTCACATAGTCGCCTCACGATCCCTCTCGATCCCTCACATAGTCTCCTCACGATCCCTCTTGACCCCTCACATAGTCGCCTTACGATCATTCTCGACCCCTCACATAGTCTCCTCACGATCCCTCTCGATCCCTCACATAGTCGCCTCACGATCCCTCTCGACCCCTCACATAGTCGCCTCACGCTCCCTCTCGACCCCTCACATAGTCGCCTCACGATCCCTCTCGATCCCTCACATAGTCTCCTCACGATCCCTCTTAACCCCTCACATAGTCGTCTCACGATCCTTCTCGACCCCTCACATAGTCGTCTCACGATCCTTCTCGACCCCTCACATAGTCGCCTCACGATCCTTCTCGACCCCTCACATAGTCGCCTCACGATCCCTCTCGATCCCTCGCATAGTCGCCTCACGATCCCACTTGACCCCTCGCATAGTCGCCCCCAGATCCCTCTCGACCCCTCACATAGTCGCCTCACGATCCCTCTCGATCCCTCGCATAGTCGCCTCACGATCCCTCTTGACCCCTCGCATAGTCGCCCCCAGATCCCTCTCGACCCCTCACATAGTCGCCTCACGATCCTTCTCGACCCCTCACATAGTCGCCTTACGATCCTTCTCGACCCCTCACATAGTCGCCTTACGATCCTTCTCGACCCCTCACATAGTCGCCTTACGATCCCTCTCGACCCCTCACATAGTCGCCTCACAATCCTTCTCGACCACTCACATAGTCGCCTTACGATCCTTCTCGACCCCTCACATAGTCGCCTTACGATCCCTCTCGACCCCTCACATAGTCGCCTTACGATCCTTCTCGACCCCTCACATAGTCGCCTTACGATCCTTCTCGACCCCTCACATAGTCGCCTTACGATCCCTCCCGACCCCTCACATAGTCGCCTCACGATCCCTCTCGATCCCTCACATAGTCGCCTCACGATCCTTCTCGACCCCTCACACAGTCGCCTCCAGATCCCTCTCGACCCCTCACATAGTCGCCTCACGATCCTTCTCAACCCCTCACATAGTCGCCTTACGATCCTTCTCGACCCCTCACACAGTCGCCTCCAGATCCCTCTCGACCCCTCACATAGTCTCCTCACGATCCTTCTCAACCCCTCACATAGTCGCCTTACGGTCCTTCTCGACCCCTCACATAGTCGCCTCACGGTCCTTCTCGACCCCTCACATAGTCGCCTCCAGATCCCTCTCGATCCCTCACATAGTCGCCTCTCCCTCCGTTTGCTCGTCTCTGGTCTGTCGCTGATGGTCCATTCAAATTAAAATGAGCCTCCATCAGTCTAATGGAGTCCGGGAGAACAAAGCCCGGCCCTCTGCAGTCTGCACAAGAGCACGGGATTATCGCTGCTGTCATGGGCCCATTAACACGCAGTGGGCTCTTCCCCTCGCGCCGAAATCAACCGGACTGACGGCACAGCTGCCACCATAAAACTGGGTCGGTTTAAGAGGTCAGGAGTGGAGTGCAAAATAATGGGTCATTATTGGTCAAATATTTTGCCATTTCACTTCTCGTAAAAATTGGCAGGAGGAAGAAAAGCCCCGGGTAGAAGAGCAGAAGAGTCCGGACTAATACATCCTGGTTTGGACCTGGTTTGGACCTGGTTTGGACCTGGTTTAGACCAGGTTTAGACCTGGTTTAGACCTGGTTTCGACATGGTTTAGACATGGTTTAGACATGGTTTAGACATGGTTTAGACATGGTTTAGACCTGGTTTAGACATGGTTTAGACATGGTTTAGACATGGTTTAGACATGGTTTAGACATGGTTTAGACCTGGTTTAGACCTGGTTTAGACATGGTTTAGACATGGTTTAGACATGGTTTAGACCTGGTTTAGACATGGTTTAGACATGGTTTAGACATGGTTTAGACATGGTTTAGACATGGTTTAGACATGGTTTAGACCTGGTTTAGACATGGTTTAGACATGGTTTAGACATGGTTTAAACCTGGTTTAGACCTGGTTTAGACCTGGTTTAGTCCTGGTTTAGACCTGGTTTGAACCTGGTTTGGACCTGGTTTAGACCTGGTTTAGACCTGGTTTAGACCTGGTTTAGTCCTGGTTTAGTCCTGGTTTGAACCTGGTTTGGACCTGGTTTAAACCTGGTTTAGACCTGGTTTAGACCTGGTTTAGTCCTGGTTTAGTCCTGGTTTGAACCTGGTTTGGACCTGGTTTAGACCTGGTTTAGACCTGGTTTAGACCTGGTTTAGTCCTGGTTTAGTCCTGGTTTAGTCCTGGTTTGAACCTGGTTTGGACCTGGTTTAGACATGGTCTAAACCTGGTTTAGACCTGGTTTAGTCCTGGTTTAGTCCTGGTTTGAACCTGGTTTAGACCTGGTTTAGACCTGGTTTAGTCCTGGTTTAGTCCTGGTTTGAACCTGGTTTGGACCTGGTTTAGACCTGGTTTAGACCTGGTTTAGACCTGGTTTAGTCCTGGTTTAGTCCTGGTTTAGTCCTGGTTTGAACCTGGTTTGGACCTGGTTTAGACCTGGTTTGGACATCGTTTGAATCTCATTTGGACCTGGTTCAGGCCTGAATCCAACATGGTTTGAACTTGTTTTGGACGTGATTATAACCTGATTTTAACTTGGTTCAGACGTGGTTTTACCTGTGTCCGTGTTGGAAAAACGTTAGCGGCAATGCTAACTGCTAACAATCATTTTTTGTTTTTTGTGGTTGCCATGCCCACAGCCCAGACATCGTGTGGTGCTCACAGAATCTGGTAAATTTGCCTTGCTGTTCTGAACAAGATTAAATTTAATTAACACCCTGTTGTTAATTAAACCTTATGCTGCATTCCTAGTTTTATTCGGACATTTGCAGATTAGATTAAAAAGTATTTGGATGAGCTTTGAGGAACATTGACCATCCTAAACCCTCCTTTCCTGGCAACCTCCCTGCCACAGCTACTCAACTTCGCTGAGAATACGAGTGGGTGGAAAACGAAACGCTAAATATTTCCCAAGAATGTTGCTTTGATTGTGACAAACCACCTTGACCAGGAGCAGGTTCGGCAAGAGACATTTTACAGTGCACACTATCTTCCTCTCCATGTAGAAACTGGCTCATCAGCATTTCGGCTTCTCTTTCAACCCGGAGACATCCTTCTCTTTGTCCTTTACGCACCGCAACATCCATAGCCCACGGCCACGCGCACCCTTCACCCTCCACCACCAGCAGCAGCAGCAGCCCGTCCCATCGCACCTCACCGGGTTAGTCGAAGGGGGGGCCGACGAGAAGAGGAAACGGGGTGGAGGACGTTTTCTATCACGCTAGAGCCTATTGAAGCAAGCCCAAGCCAAAAAGCACTGTTGTGTGCGGAAACAATTGGACTGGTCCATGTATGTTCAGGCGCTATCTGGGCAAAACCAAACACACCGCGAGCCGCCGAAGCCAATGGACGAGCGAATGGAGCGATTTGGGCCGAATGCAAACACATCTATTACGGACCGCCACTTCAAGCTGTACAAATGAAAAAGCACGTCGGAGGTCGCCGGGGAGGAAAGGCAAATATTAAGCTCGGGGAGTGTTAAAAAGCGAGAAAACAGGACTACACCTATCGGCCCCGCATCAGCTCAGAGGAAAAGAAAAGTCAACCGTGTCGTGTTTAGGGTCTGTAAACAGCGTAGGCTTTGGGTTGGTGTTGGCGCAATGCATTTTTAACGGAGATGCAAACTGTTACAGCAGAGATATGAATGATTTCGCAAAAGGGCGAGTTCAACTGGATTTGACTGGAAATGATTGATGGATTTGCACATGAGACTTTCTGTGTTGGATTGTGTCAAGTTCATATGGAAGTTCACGAGTGTAAACGTGCACGGATTGAGCCGTTTCCTGTCCGTTTTGTGCTCGTCCAGAATGAAAGGCTAATTTAATCTCAACGTAAACGCTCTCTTCATTGAGCAGCGGACAGCTACAGCGTTTGAGAGTGGTTTTTATTTTCCAAAGGTCAGATTGGCGCCACTATAGTCATTAAGAGTCGTCTGCGTGTTACTAAAGATACAATAAACACACAATAACGCTGGGCAAACAAACAAAAAAAGACTGCAAAACTGATCATTTGTACTATAAATGACCTAAAGTTCATTAAAATGCGATCGATATTTCAATTACAAACAGATAAACCACAAACATTGCACTCTTCGTGACAACAAATCATCTAGCAAGCGCCGAATAGCATGCAAAAGACTATATTGATGTCAGGTCACAGCCTCATTTGAGATCAGTTACAAAGATAATGAGCACTTTACGGCCAGACTAACAATGCTGAACTTCACAATCACAATAGAGCTGAGCAAGTTCCGACACCACCAATCGTACCGCAACAGAAGATATCGTTGCATATTGTATCAAACACCTTCCACATCGACATCACTACCTCATTTTATCCACAACATGACAATAACCGCTCTTCAAGTCCACAGCTCGTGTCGTGGAGATGGGACACTCCGCCGTGACGCACAAAGCCGTGCGGCGGCGTTAATGCAAGCAGATATTTTAAAGGGGAAACATACCTTTTAATGGATTTGCCAGATAAGCCTGTTGCTCTCTGCTGGAGGGGGGCCCTAAAGGACGCTGCGATCGATGCACGAGCGGATTTACTGTGGGAGAGAGGGAGAAAACTGTTATTTAACGCTTAAGCAGAAGAATAACAAATCCTGCCGGCCCATGTTTGCGCTGGCCATTATCACAGGACTAATCTGCTTTCAAGTAACATCAGTGTCCGGTGAATGAAGGCTTTATTTGTCATTTAGAAATAATGAAGGTGCAGGGGAAAGTGCACTTGACCTCGCGCAAATGGTAGATACAGAGTCATTTTCCTGATGGCGCTTCTTCCTCATCACATAATGGAGTAATCCCTGTTATAAAAGCTCACATATGATCATGTAACAATGGGCTGAAGTCTCTGCGTGACATTTGTAAATAGTAACTGTGGGAAAGGAAAGAGCATTTATTTTAAGCGACACATGCACTCAAACGTCATTGGGGATTACGGAGCAATTTTAGAGTCAAATATCAGAGTAAAATAACTCTTATAGAAGTGTATATTCTAATAATATAGTAGTAGTAGATGCTGTGTTTGTTGCAACTCAGTTTGTTCTTTGTTTTAAAGGGACAGTATGCGACTTTCTGGAGGTAACGTCAAAGTTAAAACCATACTTCAGAATATTCTCAGATATATGTATTTTATGTCATACTGAAGAATGTGATGGTCAAAAGAACAAAATGTCCACGGAAATAAGGAGGAAAAGGCTCCTTCAGGCCAGGTACGAGTCAGTTTGTGGAGAGTCCGCTCACAGTGAGGACGCATGTTTTGTAAAATATATTTTAGCTCAATAAAACCATGAACCTACAATTCTAAAACAAATAATCTATAAAAATCTATTGTTTTAGTCAATATTTGGCTAAAATGTTACATACTGTGCCTAAATATTATTTGTTGGTCTAGAAATTATGTAGTTTTAACAGTGATTTGTTACAATACTGTCATAATTTACTTTTATTTTACCAGCAAATTGTACTTTTCATGGAAAAAATAGGCGGTTTTGTGTTGTTAAATGTTAAATAACCAGATACATTATGGTTTATTTTCCACCTGTAATGCTCGGCGTCAGGCAGGGATGTCAACTTTCGCTAAAACGTCCAGCTCTGTCTTTCTCCACAAAGTCTTTAAGTTTAACTCTCCCCCACATCATTTACTTCGAAAAGAGTAGTTAGCGTTTACACTTTACGACACCTCAGCCTCACGCTCGTAGCCTTCCTCAATAATGCCATTACAAAGCTGATCACACTGTCCTCCAAAGCCTATATTCATATTAATGACCGTAAAGAGCCCCATCAAGAACGGGACAGCAGTGATTAGCATGATCGAGTGTCCGAGCGTCGCGTTTTCGGCCACGCCAAGGTCGCGACACGTCTCGCGCCACGCCGGAGCGAGGCCCCGGGCCCCGTCTCGGCGAAATGGACTCGTTTTGGAAGTTGCTGGGGTAAAGGATCCTTTCCAGACCTCCCGCGAGGGCCCTCAGGAGAGCCCGCACTTGTAAAACCCTCCATCTCATTAAGAGGCACGACGAGGGCTGTTAGGTGTTAGCGCCCCGCCTCTCCGCGCTGTAATAAGACATGTCTATTCTCCGCTTAAGTCCCCTTCATTAGCGTTATCTCCAGTGGGCACCGGTCCAATGGCGAGCGGGCGAAGGGGGGCGGGGCACGCGGCGCAGTTAAGCCGCTTCATCCAATTTCACTCTTCCACATGAGGCGGGGGGTGGGGTGGGGGGGGACTTTGCCTCGTCAGCGTTATAACGTGATAACACTGGGGGAATACTGTTGTGGTCATGTGACGGGCGGGGTCAGTGCGTCAGCTGACCGAGCACTTCAGAAATATTACAAGTGGATAAGATAAGACGGGTTTGTGTGGATTTAAGATGAAGGTAAATGCAGGTGAAGTTAGAGCTTGAGCCATGATCTTATATGTAGCGTAACTGGTTTGATTATCATACATGTGGGAGGCGACAAAAATGTATTGCAATATTGCTTGTTTTTTTAGTATCATGAGGAAATCATGTCAATCCAGCAGAAATGTGTTAAATATAGCTTTAAACTTGAGCGAGGTCTGTTCAATTAGCTTAAATGGGCCCATCTTTACATTCATATACAATTTACATAGCAATTCAACTGTGAGTAACTATTTGATATATTTGTATGTGGGGCATTTATAAGATAAGATAAGCCTTATTTGTCCCACAATGGGGACATTCCTGTGTTGCAACACAAAGTAGGTACAGAAGTAAATAATAAAGAACAGATAACTTGTAAATAACTTTAAAAAAAACACTCTTAATAGAAAAAACTCTTATGCTCTAACATACCAATAGTAACACTGTTATTTACAGCTGTTATATGGACAGAGAATATTGCACCAAGATGATTGGCATTATGTCAAAGTATTGCACATGAATATGACAGTATTGCACATGATTATTAAGATGAACTACACATATTTAGGGCTGACAGTGTGTATTTATCATGTATTTCCCAGTTGCAATTCATGTTTTAAACCAGTGAGTTTAAAATGAGACCAACGTTAAATAAAATTAACCATAAAACTTGCAGAAATATTACCATAAACTACTTTTTATTAACCATAAATAAAATATACTCGACATTCAAATTTAGCTCATCTTCACAGCAAACGTTCAACATCCAAACTCTAATCATACATTTACCACATCCTTGTCAACATAATCATCATCTTCATAACCGTTTGTGTATAATAATTCCCTACGATCTGCGTGCGACCGGTCTGTGGCCTCTTTGGGACTGAATTCTTGGCCAAAACGTTTACCCAAAACGTACAGCCTCAGTTATAGATAAAAGGAGTTGGAATAGCTTTGGATATTACTGAAAACATAATCCATTTATTGTCACCTAAGCACAGAGCGTGTGCCACAGTAAAGTCGCTGAAGCCTGCCAGATCGGGACAATCCTACAAACTGCTTTTAGCAATAAATCCTCACACTTTTAGCAGCTATTTTCTCTGTTCAAAATATGTCCCTTTTTCACAGTCTCTCGCTGTGAATTTCTGCAACTGACGGAGACCACACGGACGGAGAGAGAGAAGGAGGGAGGAAGGAAGGAGAGAGAGAAGGAGGGAGGAAGGAGAGAGGAAAGGAGAGAGAGAAGGAGGGAGGAAAGAAGGAGAGAGAGAAGGAGGAAGGAAGGAGAGAAGGAGGGAGGAAGGAAGGAGAGAGGAGAGGAGAGAGAGGAGGGAGGAAGGAGAGAGGAAAGGAGAGAGAGAAGGAGGGAGGAAGGAGAGAGGAGAGAGAGAAGGAGGGAGGAAAGAAGGAGAGAGAGAAGGAGGGAGGAAGGAGAGAGGAGAGGAGAGGAGAGAGAGAAGGAGGGAGGAAGGAAGGAGAGAGACAAGGAGGGAGGAAGGAGAGAGGAGAGGAGAGAGAGAAGGAGGGAGGAAGGAGAGAGGAGAGGAGAGAGAGAAGGAGGGAGGGAGGAAGGAGAGAGAGAAGGAGGACTGAATAAGAGGAGAAGGAAGGAAGGAGAGAGAGAAGATCATGAAGAAAGGGGGAGGAGGAGAAGGAAAAAAGGAAGCAAACAAAGGGAGATAAAAGAAAGATAGAAGAGCTAAGGATTAGAAGAGGGTGGGTAAACAGAGAGAAGAGAGAGTTCTTGGAGTAAAGAAGGGAGATAACGAAAGGAGGGGAGTGAGAGAGAAGGAGAAAGGAAGAAGAGAGGAGAGCTGAGAGAGAGAAAGAGAAAGAAAGGAGGAGAGAAAATAATGAAGAAAGGGGAAGGAGGAGAAGTTACGCAGGGAGAGAAAGAAAGTGAAGAGCTGGAAGAGAGAGAGAGAGAGAGAGAGAGAGAGAGAGAAGATGAGAAGAGGATGAGGAGAGAGAGAGAAGAGAGTGGGTGAGTAAAGAGGGGAGATAGAGAAAGGAGGGAAGTGAGAGCATAGGAGAAGGAGAAGAGAATGAAGGAAGAGCAGAGACAATAAAAAGAGGAGAGAAAGGAAAGAAAGAAAGAGATGGAGAAAGGAAAAGTGTGTGTGTGAGAGAGAGAGAAAGAACGCAAATGAAAACAGTGGAAGAGAGAGGAGGAAGAAGAAAGAAAAAAAAAAAAGATGGTGTGAAACTGCCGACCGTCAAATGATCTGGCCCCTCTCCAGGAAACGGCGACTCTGGGACGATGGCACAGTTTGAGCTAATTAGGATCATAAAGTGTCGAAATGTTTAGCCATCAGGAAGTAGGCGAGAGGGCGGGGCCGAGCTGGCGGGACTTCAGACGGAGACGGCCCAGAATCTGCCGCAGGATTAAACGGCGACACATAAGGATAAGAGGATGCGGAATATGTCAACAAATCAATTAGCGCGTGGAGTGCGAGCGAACGGCGCTAACGGACGGGAGCCGCGCACACGCCAGCTAGCGGCTACTTCTGGGCTAAATGCTGCCACAAACGGGCTTTTGACTGGCTGTACGTACGTGGCATTGATGTAAACAAATGCATTTTAAGTGAGAATCATTTCTACGTGGAATTGAGTACGATTTAAACGCATTCTTACGGACTTGATTAGCTTTTAAACATGTGATTTTGTCGGCGTTAGCATTAGCATTTTCCAAGTTGAAATGATGTCTACGCTTGGAAAACACACTTTATAAACCACGCCTCCGTCTCGAATTAAGCGTTTTTTACCGTTAGAGCGCTCTCTGCTGTGAGAAGTGGGAATGAACGATGACAAAAAAGCATAAATGAAGCTCTTTGGGCAACGTGACTGCGAGGCTAACAGAGCCGGTCGCCGTGAGCACAGTTTGACCGCAGAACGAGTCCGATATTTGTTATGGGGACTTAAAAGATGAGACCGCAAGAGAGTTCTGGATTTTTAACCTGTGACGCAAGAATCCGGGATGACATTTCAAACGGAGTGATTTGTGAGCGCTCGGGGAAGATGACATTAAAAATTAAATGAATAAAAATAAAATTAAAAGCTCAATAAAGTCAATTTTGCATAATATCAGACATTTTAAGGAGTTAATCTTGTTAAAATTACCAATCAAACTGACTATTATATCACATTTATTGCTAAAAAGTTATAAAAAATGCACTAAAAGTAATAATGTGTTGCTTCACGGAGCTCTTGTGGTTGAAGTTATTATTTTCTGTCCATCCCAATCACGTTAAGTTGTTGTTTATGCGCTTATTATTTCCCATTTTTCTATAACACCATTTCCTACAGCACCAAGTCACTGCTTATGCTCAATATGACTATTTCTGACCATAAAAAACTAGCTACGGTTTCTTTACATTTGACCTTTAGCACAAACATCCCTCACGCCAGCGAAACAACTTTATTCTGCGGCGTTTAAATCTATGTCAAATACAGCCAATCGTTAAGTTAAAAATAGCTGCAGAAAACAGAGCAACAGGGACAAGGTGGTGGTAATATGGAGTTTCTGACAAAAATGAGCTTTAATAAGTGTCCTCGGACGAGACGCCGGGCTGTGGAACCAGTGGAGGATGGAAAAAAGTAGAAAAGTTGGAGAAAAAGAGGAAGAAGAGTGAGGTTTTTCTGTGAGGATGAATGTGCAGGCTAAAGATACACACAAGACGCTGCGCCAACAACTCTCCAAGAAGAACAATCCGGGTCAAAGGAAGCACAGAACAATGAGAAAGTTGCATTGTTTACAGAAGAAACGCCTCCGCAGTGCTGTTGAAAAGTGCGCATTTTTTTGTCGAGTCGTTTATGCAAAATTGTCACGCGATAATGCAACAACGTCCCCGAATCCCGGCGTCGTTGCCCTGTGATTTCTGACGGGCTTTTTACCTCACAAAAACAGAGTTTCGGGAGCGACACGGAGCTCGGCCGTCGTCTCTGACTCACCGAGCTGGAGGTAAACAAACAGTCTCCATGGCAACACCTCACGATGACATGTGCAAAGTCGCTCGGAGCAGAAGACTATTACAAAAGTTCCTGGGTTATTGCTCTAGCTTTGTCCAATTTGAAAGACGTTTTTACGCAATTAGAATTCATGCTCCAGTCGTGTTTTGCTCTAACGTCACGGAGACTTTAAACTCATACATAATAACTGCAAAAACACAATGACGTCTTGTTTTTTATCAATCCCGACCAGAAAAGCGACATTACGACCTTGAAACCGACACATTCGTAAAGTCTTGATTTCTTTGTACAGTAAATGTCACGTTTCACTGCATTCACGCGACACCCCTAAAACGATGGGACGATCTTAAATAAGCGGGACAAGGAAGTGTAATATAAGGTAAACGTGAGCGACAGCAGGGCACCACTGGAGAATATGTATTTGAAATGTTTATTACTGTTCATGGGTTTCAAGCTGAAAGATTCCTTCTCGATTTGACAGATTTTGACATGAGCAAAAGTACAATTCAAATCAAAATGTTATATCTTTTGAATGGGGAAAGGTCCAAACAGTCGTTATTTGCATGAACACCATGAATAAGGCATTTTTGTCGCTGAATGCATCATCTTTGAGTGGGCTTTTTATTGTATACTTAAAAAATGTCCTGCAGGTTGAAAGTACGAGAGATATTATCATGACATGCATCTGACGGTATGGTATTATTGTAGTGTGTCACCATATGATTATATAATACATATTCTCGATATGAATGTTGACATCACAAAGATTTTTTTCTTTCTTTTTTTCAAACGCTCTTCAAGGTTTTAGACTGACATTTTCAACACTTAATAATCAGACTTTCTTTACGTCACCGTGTGGTTTCGTACCAGTTTCTATCAACCTCAAGATCATTCAAAATCTGTTTATTGCTCATTTATTTTGTATCAATACTTCCTCAAATAATTATCTAGTTTCTATGGTTTTAGCATGATTTCATATCTGATTTTTTATATTTATATTTTTGACAGCCATAATTTAGTGTGATAGTTTGGAGAGGCAGACATAATTGAGGATATGTTAGTTTTTTCCTTTTTAAATGGCTAGACAAGCCTTGGTACCAATGATTATAGTTATATTCATAATATTGCTATTACCACACAGTTATTCATCATATCTGAACTGAAATGGAGTAATGGATCATGGTCTTTGTAGTCTATGTAGTATGGATATTATTGAGAGAGTTTTTGCCATCACCCTAGAACAGACTCGATTCATTTCCACACATGAATACTGATCACATGCTCGAAACACAGACGCTGGCAAAACGACGTCCTGAGAGGGGCGTAAATCTGGTCTCGCGGCAAGAACGGCAACAACTCTTTATTTAGCTGAATTAGTGTTTAGAGTCAAACAAGTTGTTTCTTTGTGTAAATTCTGCATAAACTTTTCTACAGATTTCTCGACAAATACCTTATTGATTGATGTAAAATTATAATTGATATGTACGATAGGTATAAATGTACCAAATAAAGTCTGATAACCTGTCATACGTCACTTTAAATAATGTATATTATGTCCACTTTAATCATAAGACTGATTTCAACTTTAGATATCCATGGGTTTCAGAATGATGAAAAATAAGAAACCAATTAAATAGCAATTAAAAATACAAAATCTAAAATATGTTATCATTTTATTGTGGAAAAAGTCCACAAAGTGTTGTAAATAACAGGAAGCTGAGACCCATGAATACATTGACAGTTAAAGAGCAAAGACGTTCACCGTTTATGTGTGTTTAAACATCTATTCTATTCTTTAAAGTTATTGTGATCGTATAATGTTTCCAAGCGGCGTGAACAGATTGCCGGAGCGTAACGCATGACTAACTCAATTTCACTTCTGTGTTTTGTCGTCAAGGAAACAAGAGCAAAGAGTTTGAGTCTCAGTGAGTAACAGCCGACTGTGGGAGTCATCAAACAACAGCCTAATTAACTCAAGTATCACCTCCTCAATGTTTTAAACGGCGTGTGTGCACAATCCTCCGCTACGCACTTTAAATCTACTCTACTCGACAAGCGCTCGTCCACACAAGCGCCGTACGACTTTATTTTGAACACACGAGCGGTGTACGACTTTATTTTGAACACACGAGCAGCGTACGACTTTATTTTGAACACACGAGCGGCGTACGACTTTATTTTGAACACAAAAGCGGCGTACGACTTTATTTTGAACACAAAAGCGGCGTACGACTTTATTTTGAACACACGAGCGGCGTACAACTTTATTTTGAACACACGAGCGGTGTACGACTTTATTTTGAACACACGAGCAGCGTACGACTTTATTTTGAACACAAAAGCGGCGTACGACTTTATTTTGAACACACGAGCGGCGTACGACTTTATTTTAAACACACAAGCAGCGTACGACTTTATTTTGAACACACGAGCGGCGTACGACTTTATTTTGAACACAAAAGCAGCGTACGACTTTATTTTGAACACACGAGCGGCGTACGACTTTATTTTGAACACAAAAGCAGCGTACGACTTTATTTTGAACACACGAGCAGCGTACGACTTTATTTTGAACACACGAGCAGCGTACGACTTTATTTTGAACACACGAGCGGCGTACGACTTTATTTTGAACACACGAGCGGCGTACGACTTTATTTTGAACACAAAAGCAGTGTACGACTTTATTTTAAACACACGAGCAGCGTACGACTTTACTTTGAACACAAAAGCAGCGTACGACTTTATTTTAAACACACAAGCGGCGTACGACTTTATTTTGAACACACGAGCGGCGTACGACTTTATTTTAAACACACAAGCAGCGTACGACTTTATTTTGAACACACGAGCGGCGTACGACTTTATTTTGAACACAAAAGCAGCGTACGACTTTATTTTGAACACACGAGCGGCGTACGACTTTATTTTGAACACACAAGCAGCGTACGACTTTATTTTGAACACACGAGCAGCGTACGACTTTATTTTGAACACACAAGCTGCGTACGACTTTATTTTGAACACACGAGCGGCGTACGACTTTATTTTAAACACACGAGCAGCGTACGACTTTATTTTAAACACACAAGCAGCGTACGACTTTATTTTAAACACACGAGCAGCGTACGACTTTATTTTAAACACACGAGCAGCGTACGACTTTATTTTAAACACACGAGCAGCGTACAACTTTATTTTAAACACACGAGCAGCGTACGACTTTATTTTGAACACACGAGCAGCGTACGACTTTATTTTAAACACACAAGCTGCTTTTTTTTAAACCATAGAACATACATTTTTGTAAGAATATGGAGAAATGTCGCTCTGAACTAATGAGTAATTTGGACGATTCTTTTTGTTATCGTATTTTCCGGACTATAAGTCGCACCTTTTTTTTTATAGTTTTGGCCGGGGTGCGACTTATACTTATATTTATACTCATATGCTTATACTCCGAAGTGAAGTTATTCGTTATTTTCACACTTGCAACTGCATTTCGTACTCCAGTGCGACTCATATGTTTTTTTCTTGTTTTTTGGGCCATACATTGAACAAAAAAATACTTAATTTTGCTTCTTAAACGGTCACGATTGTTAGTGGTATATAGTGGTGGTTATATTGTGACCTGAATAATCACGATTATCGATTAACTTTATAATGTTGACAGCAAAAGGGAAATTTAAAGTTTAACAAGAGCGTGTTTACTTATGAGTTAAAGTTAAAGTCTAAATATCAGCTTGAAGTGCAATAGCAACATTTTCACTTTAAATTATATTCCAAACAAATCCAAGACAAGGATTGACAATATTAAAACTGATTCCAGATAGAAATAATATCTCTAATTTAATTACGACATTGCTGATTATTCACATCGGCTTCATGTCCAAAATATTTGAATCAAAAAACTGAAACGCCAACAATCTCGTGTTACCGGGGAATAATAAGAGTCTGTTAATTGTAAGAGACAGTTTCCTGCCAAAAGTCCATTTGTAATTTTCTAGAAGAAGTTTTAATTGTTTAAAAGAAGTGTATTTATACCATAACCACTAAATAGTTTTACATGTATTCATAAAAACACTGGCTATGGCTATGAAAACTGCTTCTTTAATCAAATACAATCACTAAGTTCACCTCAGACTCTGGAAAAACACTGCACGTACTTTATCCTATTACAGATATGTTTTTTTAATACATCGCCATGGTTGCACGGTGACTTCAGCAGGTTCTTTCTAAATATAGAGATAATGAAAGCGATTTGTTCATCATCAAGATGGAATTACAGACAAAATGGCTAATTAAACATAAGCAGAAAAAGCTGTTATAACATCGTCCAAATACATGAATCATCAAACAAGATATTTAAGCAAAGTATCATCTCAGCAATGTAAAAGAAAAGATAAGATAAGATAAGATATTCCTTTATTGTTAAATTTCATTGGTGCAACGCAGGTAGATACAGAGGTAGATACAGAAGAACAGATCACTTATAGGAAGTCTGAAAAACACTTTCAGTAGAAGATCTCCTATAAATAAATAAAAACTCCCATAGACAAATAAATAAATAAATACCTAAAAACCGCACCACGTTTTTGGCTCCTTCCTTTTCTCTTCTCCAGCTCTGCTCCAGCTTTGTTTTTTTCTGTGGTTTTTTTGGGCGACAGCCTCGACATTTGTTTCCTGAACTTTAAGTAGACTCTCCCTTTCCCAACGCCGGGCTCTCGAAACGCCAACAGGGACTATTACAAGATAATGACTAATTATGCTAATGCGTGCTAAAGTTGTGCTTTTCCTCCCTCCATGGTCACTTTATCGGCTTTTCTCCAGAGGCTGCAGTCAGTCGTAATAATAACCTTTTTTCTCTCTCTCTCTTCCTCTAAACGCGTTAAACGTCCATTTGCTTAGAGGACGCGGCGTCCTAAACCGCGCGGTTAGCGTTAGCGGAGGTGAACGGTGATCGGAGGAAGCGCGCGGAAGCCGAGTCGACCTTCGTTAACCTCGTGAGTGCCGCCGGCGTTTTAGTCGCGGGTCTTAATGCGTTTATCTGAACACAAACAAAAGTGACAGAAGCGTTGGCGGGCCTCGGAACGGGGCGTTACATCAGAGGAACGCATCCCCGCCCCCGACAGTGCGGTGGCCCCTCCCACAGGCGCATACAGTGACATTGGGGCGTCCCGACAATGGAACCAGGCCACGCACATCTGCACCGGACAGAATGGGGATGTGTTTCGACTGCGTTGTTGATATAAATGTGATTTACTGCCATTTTAGTCACTGTTTAAAGGACATATATACTTAGTAAAGGTTTAAAGGACACATATTTTGTCGTGGCTTAAAGGACGCATTTTTAGGAAAGGTTTAAAGGACAGATTTTAGCATGATTTGTATCGTTATTGCCCGTTAAAGATGTACTAAACTGTATTTTCCGGCCTATAGTCGCACCTTTTTTCATAGTTTGGCCGGGGTGCGACTTGTACTTATATTTATATTTATATACTTATACTCCGGAGCGACTTATATGTGATATTATTTGTTATTTTCACACTTGCAACTGCATTTCATACTCCAGTGCGACTTATATATGTTTTTTTCTTCTCTATTATGCATTTTTTTGGCTTGTGCGACTTATACTCCAGAAAATACGGTACCTTTGCTCGGGCCTCTCATGTTTTAAAACTTAAAATGACGTATGCATATTTTGTATCAGTCATGTGTCGACGATGTCAGGATTAGTGTCAGTGCTCCATCTACTGGCAGCAAAGGGAATTACCATGGGACAGTAAACAAACGCTAGCTTGCCTAAGCATGCTAATACGAGCTTGCAGTCGTAACGAACGTGATTTGACTTCAGAAACGATTAAAGAAACAAGCGTGAATGAAGCAGAGGCAAGTCCAGGTGTGTTTTTGATGAAGGAACAATAATATAATTGTAATATAACGTAAAAAGCCTCGCACAGACTGATGGAAAGCGTGGCTGCCAGTCTGCGCCAATCATCACCAACCGTTCACACACACCACACAGCATATGCAAGGTGGGGGAGGCGTCTTGCTCAAGGACACAACAACAACATTGCACTATAGTCCGAGCAGGGAGCAGTTTAGTCTGTTTCTAGACCTGGTTTAGTTCACATTAGTCTTGGTCTAAAACAGAGCTTGGACAGTCTTCAAACGTGCAGCGCACTGTAAAATGCTGGTTTTATGAGGCGGAAATGTGAAATCACACCACGTTCTGGAAGCGGCACGAACGATCCGAGCTGTGACTTCTGGAGAGTTTTAAAAAGTCAAAAGAGTTCACTGTAAATGAGTCGGATTATGTTGAATCACGTGAACGGTGAGCTTGGGTGAACGACGACTGTGAATCACTTATTTATACATATGTGTCGTCCCTTTACTAATAAAATACAAACATACATCAGATACAGAGTGTGTCCTCAACATCCAACCAAAAGCAAAAGAAATCTTCCATCCAAACGGCTCAATAACGATCCGTAGACTGAAGGCAAAGGGGAAGAAGTAGGTCACAAAGACTAAACTAACTAATGGTAAAAAAAGAGAAGAAAAAGGTCGTGGATCGAACCGGCGAAGCTTCCATTCCATTAAAGAGCGTTCCATTGAAGTGGTTGTCATGGATACCGTATCGTTTACAGTGAGGGTGAGTCAGAAGAACAACAGTCTGTGTTTAGTCATTCACACTTTCGCGGAGCAAGAACAAACATCGGACGTCTTTTTCTGGTCTTTTCCACAGAATAAACTCGAAATATGTCGTTGTTTTCTGTCTCACAGCTTTGACTTTCAAAACAACAACAATAAATTTAACGAAATTCAAATAATTCATTCATCCATATTTCTGTCGTTTGTATTAATATTCAGTCGAAGTATTATTTTTTTTCAACACCCTATTTTTTGTTTTATATATTGCTTATTTCAAATCATCATTTATTGTTTTATATCGCACCAACCGCAAAGGTAAATTTGATGGTGAATTTTCGGATTATACGGTTTTAACGTTGAGTTGACCGCTTCCAGTCGATATTTGACAACGTTCCCCAAACATTTGTCATCACACGTCGCCTGATGGTCGAGGAATCCAAGAGTGTAACATTAAAGAACTTATTTCCATTTGTTTTGACCATTAGACGGCAAAGACACACAGAGTTAATGTGTTTAACGTGAATGACTTTGACAGACAAATGGAGGAAACAGGTTTTATTTGTGCTATTTTACATGTAAATTATGTGATGTCAGATCTGTTCAGGTTTGCTGAAGTTTGTCTCTATTAAAGGACAATAAGTATTCAAAATGTACTTTTTTTGAGCTTTTAATTGTTGTTCCTTCATCGAAAACACACTTGGAGTTGTATTTTGCTTCATTCACGCTCGTTTCATTCGATCCTGTTGAGGAGGTCATCTTCCCTGAACATCACAAAACACTCAATTTCCCCCAGATTGTTGCGTCACAAATACGGACATTTTCTACGTAATTTTTCTGATTTGAAATGATGTTCACGCATGGCTCCTTTTGCAAAGCATTCACGTTGCCTAAGGGCTTCATTTATTTATGCATTTCCTTCCTGTTGACAGCAGCAGAGGGCGCTCCAACACCTAAATACCTCATTGTAAACGGGCGTGCAGTTTGTAAAGTGTGTTGGGCGTTATAATATGTGACAATAATGTCAAGTACTAATGTCAGTGTGACCAGAAGCATGTTTAAATCTATAATATGTTTAAATCTATAATATGTTTAAATCTATAATATGTTTAAATCTATAATATGTTTAAATCTATAATAATGTCCACGCACACGTTTGAGAAGGAGCAGTTTCCCTTCGTCCTGTTCCGTACA
Organism: Eucyclogobius newberryi; assembly: GCF_026437365.1. Classification (NCBI taxonomy): domain Eukaryota; kingdom Metazoa; phylum Chordata; class Actinopteri; order Gobiiformes; family Gobiidae; genus Eucyclogobius; species Eucyclogobius newberryi. The sequence goes on from NW_027315812.1 coordinate 9,852,363, forward strand.
AACCCAACACGAGCCTGAGCCATGTTCCCGGCTCAGGAAAGAACCGCACCTTTAGAAATGACAGTAAATGTAATGTGGCCAGTGCAAGGGCCATACACCACGTTTTAACGCACACAACGGGCCCGGAGTGCTGCGGCCAGCTCACGTCCCACTGAGCTACATCCCACTGAGCTACATCACACTGAGCTACATCACACTGAGCTACATCACACTGAGTTACATCACACTGAGCTACATCACACAGAGCTACATCACACTGAGTTACATCACACTGAGCTACATCACACTGAGTTACATCACACAGAGCTACATCACACAGAGCTACATCACACTGAGCTACATCACACTGAGCTACATCACACTGAGTTACATCACACAGAGCTACATCACACAGAGCTACATCACACTGAGCTACATCACACTGAGCTACATCACATAGACCTACATAACACTGAGCTACATCACACAGAGCTACATCACACTGAGCTACATCACACTGAGCTACATCACACAGAGTTACATCGCACTGAGCTACATCGCACTGAGCTACATCACACTGAGCTACATCACACTGAGCTACATCACATAGACCTACATCACACTGAGCTACATCACACAGAGTTACATCACACAGAGCTACATCACACTGAGCCCACATCACACTGAGCTACATCACACTGAGCTAAATCACATAGACCTACATCACACTGAGCTACATCACACAGAGTTACATCACACAGAGCTACATCACACTGAGCCCACATCACACTGAGCTACATCACACTGAGCTAAATCACATAGACCTACATCACACTGAGCTACATCACACAGAGTTACATCACACAGAGCTACATCACACTGAGCCCACATCACACTGAGCCCACATCACACTGAGCTACATCACACAGAGCTACATCACACAGAGCTACATCACATAGAGCTACATCACACTGAGCTACATCACACTGAGCTACATCACACTGAGCCCACATTACACTGAGTTACATCACACAGAGCTACATCACACTGAGTTACATCACACTGAGCTACATCACACTGAGTTACATCACACTGAGCCCACATCACACTGAGTTACATCACACTGAGCCCACATCACACTGAGTTACATCACACAGAGTTACATCACACAGAGCTACATCACACTGAGTTACATCACACTGAGCTACATCACACTGAGTTACATCACACTGAGCCCACATCACACTGAGCTACATCACACTGAGTTACATCACACTGAGCCCACATCACACTGAGTTACATCACACAGAGTTACATCACACAGAGCTACATCACACTGAGTTACATCACACTGAGCTACATCACACTGAGTTACATCACACTGAGCTACATCACACTGAGTTACATCACACTGAGCTACATCACACTGAGCTACATCACACTGAGTTACATCACACTGAGTTACATCACACTGAGCTACATCACACTGAGCTACATCACACAGAGTTACATCACACAGAGCTACATCACACTGAGCTACATCACATAGAGCTACATCACACTGAGCCCACATCACACTGAGCCCACATCACACTGAGCCCACATCACACTGAGCCCACATCACACTGAGCTACATCACACTGAGCTACATCACACAGAGCTACATCACACTGAGCTACATCACATAGAGCTACATCACACTGAGCCCACATCACACTGAGCCCACATCACACTGAGTTACATCACACTGAGTTACATCACACAGAGCTACATCACACTGAGCTACATCACATAGAGCTACATCACACTGAGTTACATCACACAGAGCTACATCACAATGAGCTACACCACACTGAGCTACATCACACAAAGCTACATCACACTGAGCTACATCACACAAAGCTACATCACACTGAGCTAAACGTTTGAGGAATAAAGTCTGGCGGTAATGCAACACTCGGATGCCAACCGCCATAAAACAACAACAACAACATCACACTGAGCTACATCACACTGAGCTACATCACACTGAGCCCACATCACACAAAGCTACATCACACTGAGCTACATCACACAGAGCTACATCACACTGAGCTACATCACATAGAGCTACATCACACTGAGTTACATCACACAGAGCTACATCACAATGAGCTACATCACACTGAGCTACATCACACAAAGCTACATCACACTGAGCTACATCACACAAAGCTACATCACACTGAGCTAAACGTCTGAGGAATAAAGTCTGGCGGTAATGCAACACTCGGATGCCAACCGCCATAAAACAACAACAACAACATCACACTGAGCTACATCACACTGAGCTACATCACACTGAGCCCACATCACACAAAGCTACATCACACTGAGCTACATCACACAGAGCTACATCACACTGAGCTACATCACATAGAAGTAATAGGTACGAAAGACAATGTGGAGAGTGTGCAAAACGTTTTTGTGCAAACCAATTAGATGCAGGTTAAATTTAATTGAATCTAGTATTCTGCATCTTAAAATCACCCTTGGTTTGACATTATACTATATTAAACTCTGTTTGTTCTTAATAAAACCTTTAAAACAGTTCAAAGCCTCCACTATAGCACTAATAAAGAAGAAACATTGAGGAAAACTTAACTTTTTTCGCTATAGAATGCAACATTTGTGGTGATAAAGTGGTTTATTTGAAAAAGCAAAACAAATTTAACACATTAATCAATCAATCAATCTTTATTTAAAGAGCCAACACTAACACTCGAAATGACCAAAGTGCTTCACAATAAAAAATCAAGGCAATTCAAAACATATAACTAAGAAACATTAACATAACAGAACATTAAACTTTTCTGATTCAGTTTAAACAAGTCAAAATATGTATAATGTATGGAAAACGGCTTTGGATACAGTAGCTTTAAGTGCATTAGACTCTTGAATGCTCCACAGTACGGCATTAAACTTTTCAGACTTCATAGACAGGTAAGTAGGGCAATTTACACAAGAACGCACGTTTTTCAGTTTCGTTTTGAGCAATACCAGCGATGAAATACTTGTAGTAGAGATACTTTTAATGCTAATCGCGTTACAGTCACAGAGTGCACCTTTAAGCGTCCGGTATTATTATTATTATTGCTGCACATTAATAGCTTTTCTGCACAGTTTTCAGCAGAGCAGTGGTTCTCAAACTTTTCACAACAAGCGCAAGGGTAATATTTGTCTTTGGGAGTTCCACCAGACATAAATTAGACTAAACCAGGTCTAAAATGAAAATCAGAAATCAAAAAATGTTTATTGCCATTGTTTAATGAACAGAATTCACAAACATAGGAACTGATTTGGTGCAACATAAAGCAATGAACAATGATAAAACAAGCGATACAAGTCAAAAGAAAAACTATTTAATGAGACTAAAACATGGATAAGATTTCTAAATGATGATTAATCCAATACATTGAAAAAAAATCAAAACGAAACTAATAATTAAACTGCAGATAGGCAAATGTGTAATCTAGAGAAACACTGAAAAAGAGCAAAACCAAACCAAAAACTTCATCTTAACGCTACAGATAACTGAAGACGTTTACACGTTCAAACATCTTGATGTGTTTTTTTCTCAATGTTGAGCCTCGGTCAAAGAGGGAGATGCGAGCCGCAGATAAAAGGACACATTTCGATTCCAAACACAGCCGGCTACAAAGGCCCCTCAAATCTAATCACATATTCTCCAAATCAGCAGAACTCCTCACCTGCTCCGCAAACGTGACCCGGGAAATCACAGCCGGGATCTGGAAGTTAATTAAATCCAAAACCCAAAACTCAAATCACAGAAATAGTATTAAAAAGTGACTCAGGAATTAATTAAAACAAGTTGAAACAAAGGCTAGAAAATATGAGATTTGAGTCTGGGCCACTCACTGCAAAAATACATTAAAAAATAATTTGTATTCAGAAAAGCTTGTGTTTTGAGTTGTCTAAGACTGGTTTTAATAGATTTATTTTATTTTATTTGAATTTCTTACCTCCTTTATGATAGTTGTGTTGTTGGATTTTTCTTGATTTAACTGCAAAATGTCTCACTTCGTTTGCCGATTTGGAATAATAAAAAAGTCAGAAAGTATATAATTCAATGTAAAGTCACAAATTAAATAATGCACATTAATATGTTCTCATTTTCAAACCCAAATCTTGTTTATGGATGCATAGTTTTGCAGTTTTTATGTGATGAAAAATGATTATAGTATATTTTTCTAAATATAACAATGGTATCAACAGTTTAATAGCAGTTTTTTTTAACAACAATATCTTAGTTTACCACCAAAAGTGTCAAAAAAAGTATAATATCACAGTTGTTTTGGAGATGTGCAAATTTACACTATTGAGTATATGATAAAAAATGACTAAATAAATAAATAAATCAAGTGTAATAATGGCTATAAGTGATATTCCTGCACTTTTGTGATTTATTTTATGTTTTGTGCGACAACTTGAACCTCAACCAAGTCATTTACAGCACATTTTAGCATCGTTATCGAGACACTGCTAAAAAAACACACTGAGATATTAATTTTGATCCATATCGTGCATCCCGACTGCCAGAGCCAGACCCGGGACATCAGCCCAAACGCCTTTATTCCAACTCCTTTCAACGCGGCGGTCTCGCACTCGACCCCTCTCCAAGTTATAGCTACATAAATTACAGCGCGTTTCTCACATTCCCCCGATCGGCGATCTCCTCGTATACGATCTCGCACGAGAGGCCAACGCCAGCTGTAAAAACATAATGTCGGGCCATAAATCTTTTCACTGCTTATTCTTGTCCATAAAAACACGTACGAGAGATAAAAGGCCAGAATGTAGTGGACTTATGTCGCAACGATGAACGCTGATAGTCCCGCAGTGTCTCTAAAAGGCAGAAGTCAAATGCATTCCTCAAAATAAGTAAATAAAGTAACATGTTGGAGAAAAAAACTGTAATTTCACTATAACGTCACATTAAAGTTTGAGAAAATTAAACTGGTGGTGCTGAAAAGCCAATAGACACATTTAAACCATCTTTTTTCAATTGTTATAATAAAATAATGAAAATATACTGCAAAAATATGCTACTTTTAACTGAAAAAGACTGTAATAAACACAAATGGTTCATCCAGTAATGACAAAAGAGCTCTAAATTAATCAAAGTAGTAATAAATAAGTCAATATGTCAATACAGTGACCATGAAATCGTCCTTCACATGGTCCAGGGTCTGGTACACATTCAGGGTCGTGTAAACAAAAGTACTGCAGTGCACATTAAGCCCACAATGCGGCGCAAGCGAGCGCATTTGTCCTCCTCAACCATCACGGACAGCACGACAAAAGAGCAGCAAAAGGCTCACAAATCCACAACTGTAATCACGGAAATCTACGAAGAAACCAGAGAAACAATGGATCAGATTATCGAATAGACGCCGGTTTTAGTGATCTATAAATAATCCGCAGCTTTGCACGGGATTAGAAACGAAATGCCACGCAATAATAATCCCCCGCGGACAGCAAATCTTAAAGTCAAAGGCGAAACGGATGTGGGAAGATTTCGAAATGACAATAGAAGAGACGAGTGTGGAGGGAAAAGTTGTTGAAAGTCCAGTTTTTTAAGTTAAAATCGCCTAAATTTTGTACGTTTTGATGAAATGTATCTTTGTTTGCTATAGTTCTTATGGTATTTTAGCTTTCTGTCAACGTTAAGAGGACTATTCAACATTAAACAGATACAATTTTTAGTTTTAAAATCATTGGGTTCCTTTTAATCATTCTGAAAACCGTGCATATCACTAATATTGCTGATTCAAGCTTTCATTCAAAACTATTACATGCTAAATGCTAATTCTGACGCCATTAAAGTTATGTCCACTGAAATGTTTAAACGCCCAAAGTATAATTACCGCTGCTTTAAAAAGGCGTTATTGTCAGAAAACGCAATAAAATCCCAATATTTTGATAGCCGTTTTGATCGCTGCGTGAAATGCTTGATACTTATTCAATAATACTCTCCGCGTTCATTCCAAAAGTGGCGTCAATATCAAAGTTAAGTCAAAACAGCCCGAGGAAACGGTCCACGATAACCGGCTCCAGCTTTATAATTAGTGCAACCCAAAAAAACGCCGTCGTCCAATGAAACAAACGGACAAACATGGCGGCGTTGTGTAAAAAAAAACAACGCATCCCAAGTTTTTTCCCATTCGCTTTGCGGCCGTTTGATCCGTGCGCGGTGGAATTCGCCCGTTTCAGCGGTCAGCACGTGGAGACACAGTTCGTCTGGCGTGGCCCCGACGTAGCTAATGTTATCGGAATGAATCAGCAGTGCCTATAAATTAGCGGCGGTGCTAAAGGGCCCGGCGTCCTGTCACACTCAGCGCGCGATGGCTAATGTTGTGGAACCGATTCTGTCGTTTCCATTATGTAAATACAACTGCCTCGCCGCTGTATTTTATGTATTGTCAGGGCCTTGTCTCAATTACTTGGGTTATTAAAAAATCAGGAGGAGACGCGGACGAGATGCCGCTGTCTGTTTGGGGTCGCGCGGAGGGGGGAAAAAGGGGTTTTGGAAACGCCGGCGAGGCGTTCGGTGGCGCTGGGATATGATGGGAAAGCGGAAAGAGGCGGAAAAGGTGGTGTGTTTATGCTGCACGTGTTGAGAGGCAAAATACAGCTTTTTTTGGTTCTTTTCTGAGGAGGAATTGGGAATGAATCGCTCAGTTTTCTCGAATTTGCAATACAATTTAGAAAAAAGGTTTGAATACTGATGGATTCAAACACTATTCTTCAATTGTATTAGTGTAGAACCGGTTTAAATGTGATTATTCTGTATTATAATTATAAACTAAGCAAGTCCAGCTGTTTTTGTTGATTTATTTAGCTCTGAGCAACATTTATTTGACTATTTTGTATGATAAATGTAAAACACTGACGTACAAATGCTCGTCTACGTCAAACCAAATGCAAAACGTGATATTAACATCAATAAATATGCAATTGCTCTAAAAGTCGTGGTCAAAAGTCGTGATGAAATGCCAAACACACACACACACAAAAGAGCTGAACATATGTGACTGTCAAGGCTGAATAACTGCTGAATTTCCAAAAGAAAAGTGCAAGAACGTGCAGTCGATGGAGGTAAATTTGCCAAACAAATCGCACTCTTTGAAATATATATATAATTCCCAAACGGCAGGAGTAAACTTGAGGTTTTGGGACCGAAACACACTTGGCCCTGAGTCCATGCGCCTCTCTTTTGTCCCCGAGAACAGAAAACAGAATGTACTTTCCTTTTTTATCACCGGCTTTTAAAACAAGCCTATTTTGCCCCACTGTCCAGTTACGTAGAAGAGATAAAAGCAGACGATAATGCAGTAAAAAATAATTGGAAAGGTGTTAATTGGCTTTGCTTTCTTGTTTCCGGTCCCTTTAACCAGAATAAAATACTGTTATGTGTTCACAGATTTAAGGACGATGATGGATGAACGACTTTGGCCACGATGAAGCAGAGGATTTAAGAAGATTCATCCAAATGCCTTCATCAAAACTGAATTAAATCGTTATGCTCAAAGGATAAGTTGAAGAGCAGAAGTTGGAAAAAAAAAGGGAATGCGCGGTCCAGACAAAAGAATAAAGAGCCACGTACAGTTTCACTTTTAAGCGTAAAACTGCTTTTAATTGGCCACAGTTCGTCCTCCTTTTCTGTCTTTTTTCCTTTTCTTGCTTTCTTTTACGAGCTCAATAAAAGCACTTCAATAAACGCACCGGCAACTTTCCAAGGAGACGCGGAGGGGAAAAAGAAACGGCTCCGGTCCATCCGCGGCGCGCACATGACGCTCTTTCTGCTCCGTTATCGCTCCTTAACGATGAAAAGCAGTGTCCAATACCAAAAAAATATATAATTTAAATAATCAAAAACACCGCGCGTCCTCGTCCTTCTCAGTGGAACGCGTTTTGGAGAAAGAAAGAAAGAAAGCAGAGAAAACAAGTGCGGTAAAGTTAGATATTTCTTCTTTTTTTGGGTGTTTTTTATTACCTTTTCTCTTGGATCTTCTCCTCCGCCGCCGCTTCAGCTTGCATTTCACCTGCCCGCCCTGAGCTCCCGACGCGCGGCCGCCGTTCCCGAGCACGGATGCCATCGCGGCAGCGGCGCAACTTGGGGCTGACCGCACCGGAGTCGCGTGTGAGTGCGTGTCTGGCGCGCGGCAGCGGCAGCGGTGTCCGTGCCTTTTCTTTCTTTGGATGTAGCACTGGAATATTCTCACACTCTCTCCCTCTCTCTTTCTCACTCTCTCCGCGCTCTCTATCACTCCTCTCCTTTTTGTGTCGGAATAAAAAAAAAAAAGGAAAGAAAATCCAAGAGGGAGGGGAGCGCTTAATAAATGCCGCGCGCCTTCACCTTCTCCCCGGTACGCGCTCCTCTCCCGCGCAACCGTCGTTTCTCCTGCGTTGGCTCGACGCGCTGCGCATTTGGCACCATCAGCACCATCAGCACCATCAGCATCACCAGAGCAGCATCAGCACAGGACCACCATCCACTCGCTATGCGGCGCCGCGCTTCCCAATTAAGACTCCGATCCCGTCAAGTCTGGGGGAGACGTGACATCACCAGCGACACCCACCGGATGGCACCGCGCGCGCGTCGAGGAGGCGCGAGCGGCCGCCCCGCGACGCGTTTTTTGCACCGCGTTTAAACTTGTGCCGTTTGCGCGCAGACACAATGAACCGATGTAACGGGGGTTTGGAGAGAGGAGAGGCTGGCTCCCGTGGCTCCCGTGGCTCCCGTGTCGAGTCCGTTACACGTGCGGCTTTCTCGTGATGAACTTGTGAATGAAATGTATTTGTCAGATTTGAATAATTGCTGTGGTTCATTTAGACTTAGTTCACCACATGAACATTGGGACTAAACCAGGACTAAATCACAAAATAACCCTGGATTTAGTCAGGACTGAAACGGGATTAAATCTGGAGTTAAATTGGCCAAATCTAGGACCAAATATTGATGATGACTCGTGCTTGCCCTTATGACGCGGTCCTGTGAACACCGCCCGTCAGTTTGGAGATTGGAGGAAAGGAGATAGTCTGTAATATAGCTAAACACTGCGGGAATCAATAAAAAAAAAAACACTCTGGGTACATATATGAAGCACAAATAGCAATGTAAGAAGGTTAAAAGCTCTGAAAAGTCGATTTTGCATGTTATGGGACCTTTAATGTGCAGAGAACACATTTTACCGACAGCTTTATATGGATTCAACAAAAATATTTAATGTAGTAAATGACATGAGATTTGACCATTGTTTATAATATGGTTGAACTGTAAGTACTTCCACCTCTCACATCTTTTACACATCCAGGAAGTACAATGACATACTTCCCCTACACTTTCAAACTAGAGTAAACTTTTGAAATCTTAAATACAATGTTTTGATGAAATGTGCAGTTTAACCTGTCATATGCACTTTAACGTGAATTAAGACTGGGCAAAAAAAAAATCACGATTTTATTTCTCATATTGATCAATCTCGATCTTAAGTAAAAATGGCTTTTAGTAATGATTTCATGAACGATAAGATAAGATAAGATAAGATAAGATATTCCTTTATTGTCCCACATGGGGAAATTTAATTGGTGCAACGCAGGTAGATACAGAGGTAGATACAGAAGAACAGATCACTTATAGGAAGTCTGAAAAACACTTTCAGTAGAAGATCTCCTATAAATAAATAAAAACTCCCATAGACAAATGAATAAATAAATAAATACCATTGCATGTGATCCCGACAGTAATTGCACATGAATATGTGTCACGACAGCACATAGATTGCACATGAATTTCACAGTAATTTCACAGTAATTGCACATATGACAGAATTGCACATCAGTATTAGGTTAGGTCAGTATTGCGAGTGTTCAGGACTAACAGTGTTTGTTATAAAGTCTGACAGCAGCAGGAAGGAAAGACCTACGGAACCTTTCCTTCACACATCGAGGGTGGATTAGTCTCTCACTGAAGCTGCTCTCCAGAGCGGAGAGAGTGTCCTGCAGGGGGTGACACTCATGGTCCAGCATAGATGTGAATCTAGCCAGGACCCTTCTGTCCCCCACCTCCTGCACCGAGTCCAGAGCACAGCCCAGGACGGAGCTGGACTTCTTGATGACTCTGTCCAGCCTCTTCCTCTCCCTCTCTGTGATACTGCTGCTCCAGCAGGCCACACCGTACAGGAGCTGATGCCACCACAGAGTCGTAGAAGGTCTTCAGGAGTAACTATCCAGACTTTTAATCTGTGCCATTTAATATAAACTATATTCAAATTTTGACCTTTCCATTAAAAAAAACGCGCCAAAATAATGTACAATTTCCCATGATTTGATCTTAACCTTTCGATTCATTCACAGGCTAAACTTGAATGGACTGAACCAGGGAGTGTGAATGGCTGAACGTGTTCACGGTTTTCTCGATCCAAAGCACTTTTAAAGTTCCAAAATGGTTTGGCATTGGCAAGTTTATTTGAAGAGCACGATTCATCAGCTTTACAGAACGAGAACAGATGCATTAAAATCACAAACAGATAAAAACATAAATCATTGTCTTCAAAAGAGAAGAATCGAGATACAATCACAGCCGCCGAGGACACTTTTAGATAGATGTTCTTCTTATTATCAGTTGTGCTAAGTCACTCTCAGTATTTATGTGTGCTATGGAAGCCTGTGGGGGGTGGGCTACTGCTCTTCTGGAATGTTCCGCATTGTGCCTTTAAGAGGGTCCATCATGTAATTATTATGCAACTATTTGATTTGTAATTATGCATTTATAGCTGAAGACACCTGGGAAATCTTACATTCTTGCTGTGAGTGGACTCGCCTTTCCACAGATCTGACCTGTAGCCACTTGCTTGTCTCCATGGAGATAGATACAGTCATCTCAGCAAAACAATGATCAACACGAGGGGGAAAACGTGACTAAATGTGTGTGTTATACAAACATTATACATTTATTTTGATCCAAATGTTACACTTTTTCCATCAAGTAAATTACATCAATATTTAAATTAATGTGAATGTACTATTGTGCAAAATTATGACATCTTTTGTGTGCATTGACACAAGAAATGTAAAGTTAGCCTGTTATGCATGTCAAATGTAATAATACGCACTACAATGTTCATTTCATCTGTAATTCTTCCACTTCATAAAGCGAGGCACAGAAAAATGTCCTCGTGCCAGCAGGTGGTGACGGGAACCATCAGCAGGTGGTGACGGGAACCATCAGCAGGTGGTGACGGGAACCATCAGCAGGTGGTGACGGGAACCATCAGCAGGTGGTGACGGGAACCATCAGCAGGTGGTGACGGGAACCATCAGCAGGTGGTGACGGGAACCATCAGCAGGTGGTGACGGGAACCATCAGCAGGTGGTGACGGGAACCATCAGCAGGTGGTGACGGGAACCATCAGCAGGTGGTGACGGGAACCATCGGCAGGTGGTGACAGGAACCATCGGCGGGTGGTGACGGGAACCGTCGGCGGGTGGTGACGGGAACCGTCGGCGGGTGGTGACGGGAACCGTCGGCGGGTGGTGACGGGAACCGTGGTGACGGGAACCGTCGGCGGGTGGTGACGGGAACCATCGGCGGGAACCGTCGGCGGGTGGTGACAGGAACCGTTTGAAAAATACCAGTTCTTTACACGTGGTTAGAAAAATGAAAAACTTGTGTTGCTAAAGTGTTCTTAAAGTAATCATATTCAAATAGATGAGCAGTATTCATATTTTTGTAAGAAGGAAAAAGATAAGAATCATAATTTTAATAAAGTATTTCTTGAAGTATTGATTGAAAGTTTGATTTCAAAAAGCTCTTCACACACTTGGGTAATGAGAATAGACGGTGCAATGAACAAACAATAAAGATTTCACTGAGAATAATCATAAAATGTGGATGATTCTCACAATAATTCTAACCCTAGCATTTTAAATTGCAGTGATACACTTCCAGACTGTTAACACAGGTATTTAAAACACATTGAAACACTCTTTTCTTGTTGCCGTTATTAATTCCCAGCCTGAGGACAAAGTTCCCTTCAGGTGTGTGTGGCCCGCACTGCAGTGACGTCCAGAGAAGGCTCGCTGCTGCTAAACTTCCAGGCGACCTTCCACTGGCAGAACCCTGACAGTGGAGCAGTTTGAATCTGTGACATTTGGACAGTTTTGTGAAGGCGCAGTACGGCCCTTTCAGAACACATTTGTGCAGAGTTTGGCTGGAGGTTATGACTTTTATTCCCAGGTCTGTGCACGCGAAGGTCAGCTGTACGTTTGGCCGGGGACTACGGCAATGCTTGTTTATTATACAGCGTTTGTCATGTTTGAAGAGCTGGTTGTGTGCACTAAAGCAACATTAAAATCCAGAGAATAATCATTACTAATGCCTAAACTTGTGGATGGTGTTTTAGATTAAAGGAAGACTATGTGCTATGAATGTTCTTATTGCTTTGGCTGACAGGGTCTAGTGTATACATGACATGTATACACTAGTGCACTTTTGAAGGACACATACAGTATTATGCATTATTATTATTTAAACACGCTCTTCAGTGCATTTACTTTGGCACGTTTGAGAACTTCGAATGATGTATACATTGAAAACCTTTCTACCAGTAAACACGCGGTTGTAATGAATGTCATTTTACGCTAGAAACACTCAAAAGGAGTCAATTAAAATACATCCCGATTTCAATTATATCACTATTCTGGGAAACTTGAAACAGAGTGTTTTTTTCAAATGAAATGGTGAAAGAGTGACTAGGAACAAACAGGTATGTTTATGATGAGGGAACAATGTTTAAAAAAATGTGAGTATGTGTCATTTAACATATGTATTTATGATTGTCAATTAATTAGTGTGAGACTGAATCCCACAACAAATGATAAAATGAATAAAATAAACAAAAATAAGAATACAAAAAAACCCTAATGACAAAAAACATATGGTAAGTTGTCTGTGTATTGCTCAAGTCCAGTGCAACATGGGTTCAGATTATTTTCCGGACTTTAAGTCGTTCCGGAGCATAAATCGAGTATAAGTCCCCCATTTTTGGAGGGAAATTTATTTGATAAAATCCAAGACCAAGAACAGACATTTCATCTTGAATTTAATATAATAACAGATTAGAGAACATGGTGAATAGGTGTACGCATGCTAACGCTAACACCTTCAGCTACATGAGGCACAGACAGAACTGTGGTAAGTGTCTGGTATGTTAACGTAACATATGAACAGTTATTCAGATAACTATAGCATAAAGAACATGCTAACAAGTTTACCAAAGCATCAGTTTTACCCCAAATCACTAAATCCATTGAATTCTTCTTCCTCTGTGTCACTTCTAAACAACTCTACAAACTCCAGAGGAAGAGGAAGTGCAGATTCTTCTGCATCGCTTAGAGCCTAGAGCGCCCTCTTGTGGTTGTCAGTGTGAAAATAATGAATAATATCACAAATAAGTTGAACCAGAGTATAAGTGGCACACCTGCCAAATTATGAAAAAAGGTGCGACGTATAATCCGGAAAATACGGCATTGAAGATTTGTACTAAAGGGAAACAAAGAATATCATAAAAATCATTACAATAAAATTCCTAAATCATGTCGACAGCAGCCCTGGCTCATGACTTTAGTTACCACTGAAACAAAAGCACTTTAGATGACTCGTTCCCCGTCCACTCGCCACATTCACCTTTACTTAAATAAATAATTCTTTCTGCTGATGTCAGAAGGAAATGTCAATTTGAGAGAGAGCGCGCGTGTTGTTTGGCTTCAGGGCAACACAGCGAAGGACCCGCCGCCGCCCCCCCACCAGAGCCGCCGCCACCCCACCCGCCCCACTGCTGCCTCTGCCCCGGGACACACACAAATATCCATGTAAATTGCAGTTTAAGAGAAATCAATAGGAGTGACAAGTCGCCAATGCCACTATCGGGGGCAGTAATGAAGGCGTGCAGGTGGAGGGGGGGGGGGGGGGGGGGGGGGCACACAGATAACAGAGCTAACAGTGTATGTACAGGTGCCCGGGAAGGTCAATAGTGAAGGATGCTAATGTCGACCTCGGGACCGGAGCGATGTGTCTGCAGTGCACTGTTTTAACGTGGAGGAAAACAGGCAGCGTAAACAGGTTTATATTGATATATTGACGTGGTGGGGGGGTGTAATGCACCATCTGGCCACAGGGGGTCACGGCGTAGTACGGTTTGGGGCAGTCCCAAAGCTGGTAAAAAAGAACCCCAACAGGATTGTTTTGCTGTACCTGGACAGTTGTTGCTTCTCAAACATGCCGCCCACAGAACAATAAAATCCTGAAAATGTTATTGGATTTGAACGTTTACTTCATCAGTTGAGAGACAGTTACAGTTCATCAAATAAATTAATTAATTCAATTAAAAAATCAAGACAAATCCTGCACATGCCATGAATTTACCCATGAATTTCAGAGTGCCCTGTGGCCATAGTATATATAATTTTAAAACAAAATGTCTATCTTTTGAATGGTCAAAAGTCCTCAAAATGGCACCTATAATGAAGGAGCTGAAACATATAAATAGGTGTGAAGATGATTTAAGAATACAGAGTTTGCTTTGTTATTTTATTTACATTCTTAGCCAATGGAGGCTGCCGACGGAGTTAGATTTGGGAATTGAATTTTTTTTTAAAAGCCTGCAATTTGTAATTTAAAGCTGCTCTTTTCATTCCTCTGGTGGAGAATCTGCCGTCTGTCGGTGGAGATGTTTTGCTTTACCTGGAAAATTCCACACTAGACTTATCCATCTCCATGGAGACGCTACAAGGTCAAGTTACAGGTCAGCTCTGCGGAGAAAAATGTATGTTTTTCAAGGTATTTGAAAAACTGTTTACCACTTTATAATAACTACATCTTAATTCGCCTGAAAAAAGTGTCAATTCATAATGAACAAATTGTTTATTAAGATTACTTCAAGTCTAGTAGCTACTTAATTAAGAGGTTAGGGCATTAATTAAGTCATTTCTCATTCTTAATAAACAACTTGATCATTATGAATTCAGTCTTTGTTCATGCTTTGTTGAGACTATTATCATAAAGTTTTACCAAAATAGAAATAACAGAATAAACAGGAATACAAAACACCCAAAATCATATAAATACCATATTGTCAGACGGAGGAACGTTCCAGGCAAAGGAAGCTCCATGGAGACGAGCAGGAGTCACATGGTGCACCTTACATTTTTTGACCAACTCTAAAACAATCTCCCTTCCACGTTTCTTTGCCTGACGTTCAAATTGTCCATGTTTACCTTCTGAAAATCAAAGTAATAAGTGACGTGGCGTGTTTACCCCGCGGCTGCGTTTACGCTGTATCTCTTTAGCGTTAGCTTGATGGCGTATCTCTGGATTAAACAGTCGGATTCAGACGTAGATTAGTGCAAACACGGCTCCGTCTCAATCGCTCAATCAGGCACCTGCGCTCTCCGATAAGCAGCCAATCAGCACGCCTCGCTCGCACTTCCTCATCTGATTAAGACGTTTGAAACTTTAGCAACAAAACCCACCCAAAGTGCCGTTTACCTTTCACACGACAATGTCTGTTTTAGCCCTTTTCATTATTACATGTCCGTCAGGCGTCTCCGTGGAAACGTCGTATTACAATATATATAGTCCACTGTGTAAATATTTGGTTTGAGATTTGTTTTTCATGTCGTACATTATTTCTGGTGCTTTTCTTCACATTGTGACTACAGTTAAAAAAAAAAAAAAACTGAACTTTTTAAATCTACTTGCCTAAAAAAAATAAGTCATGTAAAGAGTAGATAGTATTAATTGAGTAAATAGTAATAAATATGTGCAAAAGAGGTGAAGAAAATAACAAAAAATCAATCTAAAAGGGCCAAAAACATGGTCATTATTATGTTTTTCCCTTATTAAAGCTGTTTAAATCAAGAAAGTTTAAACCAAAAGTGACATTATTAAAACTTTATGGGAGATTCAGCATTTTTGAAAGAAATAACCAAACTGAAAATTCACAAACGTTAAACCAGTTAATTATTTGTAGGGATGTGTATAAAATAAGGCCCAAAGTCCTTTAAAAAGACAGGAATAATGTGTTTGTAATGACATTATGTCACCACTTTTTCAAGCTCTTGTGAAAGTAATAATTTAATTTAAATGAGTGTTAATAAAGTGATTAAATAGTGTTTATGCTGAGAGTGAAGCCAGTTTTTGTTTCATGAGAATAAGCCCAGAAATTACACATTAACCAAACATATTAAGCAGTTACACATATTTTAACCATAAACAATATCAAGCAAAGTGATAAATTATCATAAATGGCCAATACTCACCTGCCCGGCTTTTTGCATGGACAAAAATATTAATATTTCACCAATAACGATGCTGAAAATCTGCTCATGCTTCACTAAAGAACATTTTAACTGCATTTGTGACTAAAACGACATTTTAAGAAGACGTCAAACACATGTTTGTGTAAGAATCAGAGCTTTAGAC